>NW_007821190.1:0-853 GCF_000696425.1 Galeopterus variegatus | reverse complement strand
CATCAGACTAACAGGGACTAACAGCCCCCCATCTGAAACTCTACAGGACCAAAGAAAATGGGATGATATATTTCAAATAATAAAAGGAAAAAAAGAAAACCAAAAAAAACCCCTGCCAGCCATGAATACTATACTTAAATAGGCTATCTGTCAGAAATGAGGGAGAAATAATGTATTTCCTAGACAGACAAAAATAGCAGGAGTTTACTACCACATGACCAGCCCTGCAAAAACTTCTCAAGGGAGTCTTGCATCTGGAATCTGAAAAACAATAATCACTACCACAAATACAGAAGAAAGAACAAAACCCACTGGTAAAACAAAAATGCAAATGAGAAAGAAAAAGAAAATTACCACCTCAAAAATCCAACAACATTGAAGATGAACAATAAAAGAGAAGGAAAGGAACAAAGGACAGTTAGAACATCTAAACAAAAAGTGACATCTCAATAGCAACCCTAAATTTAAATGGATTAAACTCTGCACTCAAAAGACACAGACTGACGGATTGGATTAAAAAGGCAGACCCAACTATATGCCATCTTCAAGAGATTCTCCTCACCTGTAAAGATACACACAGACTAAAATTGAAGGGATGGAAAAAGATATACCACACAAACGGAAACCAAAAGAGTAGGTATAGCTATTTTTATATCAGATAAAATAGACTTTAAAACAAAAACCAGAGACAAAAAAAAAAAAAAAAAGAGAGATAGAGAAGATCACTATATAAAGATAAAGTGATCTATCCAGGAAGAAGACATAACAGTCATAAATATGTATGCACCCAACACTGGAGAACCCAGATATATAAAGCAAATACTATTAGACTTAAAGAAAGATATGGACTCCA
>NW_007821189.1:0-853 GCF_000696425.1 Galeopterus variegatus | reverse complement strand
ATGATAAACATCATGACAAAGTCATCATCAAGAAGTTTTAGAATCTCTTGGGAACCATTTTTGAAGGACCCAGGAATGAGTGACTAAATCTGCCTTGGAAAGGGAATGTCTGGGGGGCTTCAAAGAGGAAGTCACACTTCAGCTGAATCTTAAAGATACACAGGGTTTTGCCAGGTGGAGAAGGAGAGGAAGAGGGATCTGAGCAAATGGAGGGAACCACGGGCATGCAAGTGCACTCTCTGGATCAGTGGTTCTCAACTGGGGATGACTTTATCTCCGTGAGGACATCGGTGCTGTCTGGAGACATGTTTCATTATCACAACAGAGCAATGGCTACTGGCATCTTGCTGATAAGGACCAGGGATGCTCCTACACATCCTACAAGACACGGTTCAGCCACCCACAGAAAGAATGATCTGGCCTCAAATGCCAATAGCCCTGAGGCTGAGAAACCCTGCGCTGGACGTTGGGGAGCCGTGGAAGGTTTGTGAACACAACCCCCATGACTCTAATCTCACCCCTCCTCTTCTTGGAGGTCTTTTTTCCAAGTTGTTCAGCCCTCTCAAGTCTCAGCATGGCAGGACTGTGTCAGCCCTTGGGGCCACCATCCTGGGGAGCTATGGGCAAGTGCTGACCCAAAGTGGGGAGTGATCCCAGGGACAGGGGCCAAGAAACTCTGGAAACCAGTGACGTTAGGGGACTGCTGGCTCCACTCCCCAAAGCAGCTGGTTCCCCTTTCATTTCTCATTATAAATATGTGAGAATTTGATCAAGAATCTGAGCCCATTGAGAGGATATTTACTACCTTTTTTACTGATATTTTTATTGTGGTAAAATACACATAACATAGAAT
>NW_007821188.1:0-853 GCF_000696425.1 Galeopterus variegatus | reverse complement strand
GTTGAACTGCTGAAGCCCAAAGGCAGAGAGAAAAGTCTTAAAATCTTCAGAGGGGAAAACCCGTAAACTTCAAAGCAATGACAGAAAGACAAACCACTGACTTTTCAGAAGACAAAGAAATGACATTCCTAACTGCTGGTGAACATCACGGCTAACGTAGAATTCTATATAAGTCCTGAAATTATTCTTCAGAAGTGTAAGCAAAATAGTGATGTTTTCAGAAAATCAAAACCCGAGCGGGTCTATCACCAGCAGGCCCACACTAAGAGAAATACTAAAGGGCGCACTTAGTGCTGAAGAGCAAAATGATCCCAGACAGAGACGCAGACGCGTGAGACGGATGAAGGGGACGGGGACGGCCTGAAGTGTGAGTGCAGCTCTGCTTCTTGATTTGGGTGTGCTTACATCAAAGTTTCCTTTCTGAAAACTCAAAAGCTCTGCACTTAAATCCATGCACGTTTCTATGCGTGCGTTGTTATTCAGTAAGGATTTCACCCAAATAAAGCAAAATAAAAGCTGCTTAGAGGAAAATTTACAGCCTTATTGTGTATGGCTGAAAACCAATGAGCTAAGCAGCGATCTCAAGAAGTTAGAAAAAGAACAACAAATTAGACCCAAGGAAAGTAGAAGTAGAAAGAAGGAAATCATAAAAAATAAAAATAAGAGCAGAAAGCCATTAAACAAGAAATGTACACAGAGGATAAGAAAACCACAAGTTGGCTCTTTCAAAAGACTGAAATACAAGATCCCCAGTGAGGGAGACAGAAGGCGTGGAGACGGGAATGAGACGTGCAGGGGCGCCCACCACTGGCGCGCTGCAGTCCCCTCTCCTGGGGCACCAGCTGGGCCTTCC
>NW_007821187.1:0-853 GCF_000696425.1 Galeopterus variegatus | reverse complement strand
TTCTGGATATTTTTTCTTGTTTCCTTGTGTTCTCTAATTGAGTCTTCTTTTATTTCTTCAATCTTTCTTAAGATCATTGCTCAGAATTCTTTTTCAGACATATCAAGGATTCCCTGTTCTATGGGGTCTGGAATTTGAGCATTACTGTCATATCTTCTTGTTCGTTTATAGTTCTAGTATTCTTTTGTTGATGTTTGATCATCTGGTAAAGGACTTGCTTCTTCTGTTACTCTGGGGTTGGCTACAAGGATAAAGATTTCCTCCTCTATTTGCAGGCTCTGCTGGTGACTCTTCTTATATCAATGTAGTCAAGTGAGTGGCAGGGTGCCTGTAGAGTGGCCTTGGCTGCTACTGTGGTGGCAAACTGTCCTTGTGGTGAAATATGGTGTGGCGGTATCTATATTACACCCCCTTGGCTCCTGTTCCAGCTTTCTGTGTCTGTAGAGGTGAGCCGCTGGTGCTGTGCAGGTCTCAGCTCACCTCGGTGCCTGCCTGGCTGTGTGCACTTCCCTTCCCCCCAGGGCCTTAGACTGGACCCTGGTGACACAGGGTCTCGGCTCACCTCCAAAGCTGCTGGGCTGTGTGCGCTTCCCCCCAATCCTTAGACTCAGGACTCTTTTATTGACAGTCAAGGACAGAAATTCTTAAGATCTTTATTTCTAACCCTGAGAAATTGCCAACAGCTTAATGCACTCTTTAATGCTAGATTCTGTAACACAATAATGTTCAGACCCATCTTCTGTGAGCGCAAACTTTAGATCACTTGTCAGCATTACAACTATTCCATTACCCTTGTGCACACTTATGAAATGGCTTCAGAGTGGTGCCATCTCTCTAGCTGTGGAGCAGAGCA
>NW_007821186.1:0-853 GCF_000696425.1 Galeopterus variegatus | reverse complement strand
AAGAGATCCTCCTTCAAACACATTATAGCCAAAAAGTTAAAAGCCAAAGATAAATAAAAAAATCTTAAAAGCAATAAGAAAAAAAATTGACCTATCATATAAAAGGAAAACCTCATAACATTAACAGCTAACTTCCCATCAAGCGTGATGGGAGCTGGGAGGCAGTAAGATGACGTATTCAACGTGCTGACCAGGAATCTTATATCCAGCAAAAGTATCTTTCAAAAATAAAGATGAAATAAGCACATTCCAAGGTTTTAAAAACTGCCGACAGAATTTGTTGCTAGCAGAAATCCAATATATTTAATGATAACAGCACAGAACAGTTGAGTGGAAACGGTATTCTGAGTGGGTGGAACAGTGCATTTGATGATAACAGCACAGAAGAGTTGAGTGGAAACTGTATTGTGAGTAAAACATGACACCCGATGGTAATTCAAATCAAGAAGAAGAAATGAAGAGAATCAGAAATGGTAAATAAAAAAGTTAATATAACAAACTCTATAAATATATATTTGCTCTTATTTCTTCTCTCAAATTCTTTAGAAGAATGTAGTGGATTGAATTATGTCCCCCCAAAACTCCCTGAAGCTTGAATTGTATCTCCCAATTCTCATGTATTAGAAACTTAGCCCCCACTTGACTGTTAAGAGGGTGGGAGATCCTAGTATGATAATTGAAGAGGTAATTGTATTGCAGGACCATGCAATGGTGAATGGGTTAAAAATGGTGGTCAGGGGCGTGGTTCTGAGGGCTTTAAAAGAAGAGGAGAGTCTGTCTTTTACTCTCTCCGCTTCCACCATCTTGCAATATGAGACCCCTGGGTCACTGTTGCCACCACCCACTGGACTTT
>NW_007821185.1:5357-6210 GCF_000696425.1 Galeopterus variegatus | reverse complement strand
AAAACTGCACTATTGAAAAATGCACACACAATATTGCTGAAAAATTGTAAATAAGGAGATCCATGAAAGGACAACTTTACGGACAAAAAATATTGTTTTCAACCATTCTAAAAATATTTTTAAACTGTAGGCAATGTGCACCCTAAAATTTCACAGGATAAGAGGGAAAAGGGAAAAAATAGGAGAAATGATTTTTAATCAAACTGTACAATTTCCAGGAACTAGAAAGACTGATACTGTAGGAGAAGGCTGCCTTTATTTTCTAACCTTTATCTACTTACCTTTTCTGTCAGAACTCACAGTCAAAACCATGTCCCACTTACCTTTTTAGAACCAATGTTAATATGTGCAAAATATGCGGTGAAAGATCAATGTGTGTGAATAACATGAAACACAACTGTACATTTTTGCGTTTTGAGATGAGCTAATGTTATTGCAGAGTCTGAATGCTGGTCTCTCTGCAGGCTCATTTAGTTTTGACACGGTTTTTCCTTTAATCCAAGTTCTGTTTTTGAAAAGCAGCATCCAAGGGGGAACACTTGGTTCAGGGTTGGTGAATTGCCAGAGCTGGAATTCTGATTCTTGGGGTTGGGTAATCCCCTTGCGTGGTGCATCCATGCTTCTAGGTGGAAATGGGTTCACTCACTAGGGGAAAATGTCTGTATGATCAATAAGCAAAGAAAAACTCTCTGGGATGATGAGCTGTAGAAACAAAACATATTTCTATTTTCAATTCTTCCATGTTTTACTGGTGCCACTTAAATTACTTCAAACTGTGCTATTCTCATGACTGAGGCCTTGAAAGTGGCCTCATAGGCTGATCAATGTACACCAATGACCTTCACCTTCACAC
>NW_007821185.1:0-393 GCF_000696425.1 Galeopterus variegatus | reverse complement strand
AACATTCCAAAACCTAGGGATACAGCCAAAGCAGTATTAAGAGGAAAGTTTACAGCAATAAGTGCCTACATCAAAGAAAAAAATAGAAAAATTTCAAAAAACAACCTAACAATGAAACTAGAAAAGCAAGAACAAGCCAAACTCGAAATAAGTAGAAGAAAAATATAATAAAAATCAAGAGCAGAAATAAATAAAATTGAGACTAAAAATAGAACAAATGATAAATCAAACAAAAAGTTGATTTTTAAAAGATAAACAAAATTGACAAACCATTACCCAGACTAACCAAGGAAAAAAAAAATAAAGAAATGACCCAAATAAATAAAATCAGAAATGCAAAAGGAGACATTACAACTATACCACTAAAATACAAAGGACTAAAGACTATTACAA
>NW_007821184.1:0-853 GCF_000696425.1 Galeopterus variegatus | reverse complement strand
ACTTCTTTCAGCCTTTGGCAATCCTATGACCTAGGAATTATTTTCTGTATTTTTCATTTATGGAAACTAAAACTTGGAGAAGTTACATAAGAATAGAAACTTATATTCAAAAAACTGTGGTTCTGTTCTGATCTCACCAGCTGTTCATTGTCATTCTTTTTTTCTGGTTCTTTGACTCCCAAACACCAGAATGCCCTGGGCTTAGACTGTTTTTTCTGTCTCTTTCTAGACCTCAGTTAGCCTCAATTGTTTATTATCCTATTCATGCTGATGACTCCAAGCTTCATATCTTTAACCTGGGTCTCTCTGCAACTTTTGTATTCAGCTGACTACTTGACTACTTGACATCTCCACTTGAATGTCTAATAGGCATCTCAATCTTTACATGTCCAAAAATAACCTCCTAATTCTCACAGCCCCCAACCTGTTCCTCCTACAGTTTTCCCCATCTCAGTTAATGACAACTCCATCCTTTCCACTTGCTCAGAACATCCTTGATATGTCTTTTTCTTTCATGTTCCACATCTGATACCTTAGCAAATCTTGTTATTTCTACCTTCATGTTGTAACAAAGTCTAACCTCTTCTCACTAGCTGCACGACTAATATCTTAGCTGAAGCTATCACCTGGATTATTGTAATAGCCTTTTAACTGGTATTCTGTTCCATTTTCCCTTCCTGACAATCTATTCACAACAGAGCAGCCAATGGTCCTTTGAAAGCAGGTCACTTCTCTCACAAAAACCCTCCAAGTTTTTTTTTTCATCTTATAGATTAATAAAAACCAGAGTCCTTATGAAGCAGTACAAGGTTTACATGAGCTGTCCCTACTACCTTCTTGACCTCATCCCTTG
>NW_007821183.1:0-853 GCF_000696425.1 Galeopterus variegatus | reverse complement strand
CAACCAATTTGCAACTATAAAAAAGCAACAACAGCCAAGCTGGGGCTGCTAGAGCTCAGGGAACGAGGAGGAGAGACTTATAGAGTGTGTGAAGGTGGGAGAATCTACGATGAGAGAAAGAAAAAACCGCTCCAACCATTTTGTGCCAAGGCCACTTTAAAGCTGGAGCTGCTGAGTGCACGGAGCAGGAGCCAGTTAAAGCCACAGCTATGCCCTTCAGATGAAGCTGCTTGGAGGCAGCAGGGGAGAAGAGGGTCTTGGTGGCCCCCAGGCCAGCAAGACCACTAATAGGGTTCCTGTGGACCAACATAGGAGCGAGGAGTCACAACAACTGAAAAAAAGGACCACTCAGAGGCCAGTGAGTCATCACAAGGGACCAGCACCCAGCCTATCCCATGGGAAGTGTTTGCAGCACAGTCAGGGAGATGGGCCCACTGGGAGAACACTGGGGCACAGCAAGGACAGCTGACCAGCACCCCAATCAGCAAAGGACCACTCAGAGGAGACTGGTCAGGAATACAGAATTGTGTGGGTGCAGTTTTATGAAAAGACTCAGGACCAGACCAGAGTTTCTACACAATCCAGGTGCACCGGGTCTCTGGAGAACCTGAAGTACCTATAAAGTCAACAATTAAAACCTAAGCTGCACAAAAAGCCTTCCCTAGGGAATCAGCAGCAAAGCAGCAATTTAGCTAAACTGCACAGCTCAAGTACTGGTCCCCACAGGAAGTTCCCCCATTTTGGAAGTAAGCAAAGGACAAAAAATTAGTTTTGGACCATGCACACTACCAGCACCTCAGGGCCCGCCCAGGGACCTGAGGCACGGAGCCGGGGACCAGACCCCCCCCCCCCC
>NW_007821182.1:0-853 GCF_000696425.1 Galeopterus variegatus | reverse complement strand
TATTTCCTTGCATATATGACTATTCTGGTCCTTTGCCTATTTATAAATAGGATTAGTTGGATTTTTTTGCTATTGGGTTATATGAGTTTTTATGTATTTTGTATGTTAAACTCTCATTACATATATAGTTTGCGCATATTTTCTCCCATTACATAGGTTGCCTTTTCATTTTGATTATTCCATTCTGATCACTTCTTTTGCTGTTCAGAAGCTTTATAGTTTGACGTAGTCCCACTTATTTATTTCTGCTTTTGTTGCTTGTGTTTTGGTGTCAAATCCAAAAAATTATTTCCAAGACAAATGTCAAAGAGCTTTTTCCATATTTTTTTTTCTAGAAGTTTAATGGTTTCAGGTTTTACATTTAAGTCTTTAAGCCATTTTGAGTTAATTTTTGTGAGTGGTGTAAGATAAGGGTCCAATTTCATCCTTTTGCTTATGGAAATCCAGTTTTCCCAGCACCATCTGTTCTTTCTCCTCTGTGCGTTCTTGGTGCCCTTGCCAAACACTGCTTGACTGCATTATGTGTGAATGTATTTCTGGGCTCACAATTTAGTTCTACTGGTCAATGTGTTTGTTTGTTTGGTTTTTTGTTTGTTTATGCAAGCATAATTCTGTTTTGCTTACCATATCTTTGTGATATAGTTTGAAATCAGGAAGTACATTGTCTCCAGCTTCGTTATTCTGTGGCAAGATTGCTTCGGCTATTAAGTCTTTTGTGGTTCCATGCACATATTAGAATTTCATTTCTCTATTTCTGTGAAAAATGGCATTGGGATAGATTGGTTTGGGTAATATGGACATTTTAACATATTGATTCTTCCAATCCATTATCACAGAACAACTTTCCATTTAT
>NW_007821181.1:0-853 GCF_000696425.1 Galeopterus variegatus | reverse complement strand
AAAATCAGATAGATACATTTTAACTTCAAACAGAAAGTCAGGAATACACACCATGCTGTTTCTTTTTTTTTAAATAATAAACAATACATCGTCCTTGACTTAAAGGACCTCATAGAAAAGAGATGATAACTTGAGGTTTCATTTCAAATGTACTGTGATTATAAAGTAATAACATATTTATCAATATATAAATATATCTATGAATAAATAAATAAATAAACCATTAGTGAATTTTTTTTTTTAAAAAAGGAATTAGGGGTCTACTCAAGTATGAACACATGTTAACTTAACTAATTACATCTGCAATAACCCTATGTCCAAATAAGGTCACATTCCGAGATTCTGTGGTTCTAACTTTAACATATCTTTTAGGGGAACACAATTCAACCCGTAACAAATATGGTCTGAGAACACAGCTAAGCAATGTTATTGAAAATATGTGCTAATAAGGAGCTTACGTAGCTGAAGAGTCATGCATTTGTTGGTTTCACTGCAGGGACTTGGAGGCACCATTTAGTTTTCTCTGGACTTATCTTGTCCCCAGTCTAAAGACCATTATTTTAATAAATGAATGTGCTGTGGTCTAAATGTATGTGTCGCCCCAAAGTTCCTATGTTTGAACCTGACCCCCAAAGTGATGGTAAAAGAGGTGGGGCCTTTGGGAGGTATTAGTGCCCTTATAAAAGAGGCCTGAGGGAGCTTGTTATTCCCTTTTTGCCCTTCCACCATATGGAAACATAGAAAGCACCATCTATGAGGTACAGGCCCTCACCAGACACTGAATCTGCTGGCACCATGATCTTGGAATTTCCAGTCTCCAGAACTGTGAGTAATAAATTTCTGTTGTTTATAA
>NW_007821180.1:0-853 GCF_000696425.1 Galeopterus variegatus | reverse complement strand
GTAAATCTTGAAAGCGAGTAAGAACAGTGTTAATACATTTTGAAATACTTTTATTAGATTACTCAGTTTATGAAAAATAGTTATTATGCCCCAAAATGGCAGTTGTAAAAATAGCCAGAAATTGTTTATTATGGGAGAGGAGGATTTGTGAGAACAGTGTTCTCATTGTTTCCATTATGTAATTCTCCCCTGATGTTAGCATACCGATCCTTTATTAATTTATTAATTTTTTTATTTGTTTCTAAAGAGACCATAACTAAGAAAAGCAGTAGATCTCAGCACTCACTGAACATTCAGGATCACTTGAGGAGCTTTAAAAACAATACTTATGCTGGGCTCCGTCCTTGGAGATTTTTGATATACAGATTTTTTGACTTACATGGGATAATGTCCTAATAAACCCATCATAAACTGAAAATATTGTAAATCCAGGAGCATACTGAATGTGTATTGCTTTTGCACCGTATTTTTTATATCTTCATAAAGTCGAAAAACCTTAAGTTTAAGCATCGTAAGTTGGGGACTGTCTGTAATTGCGTTGGATACCCTCAGAGTTCCCTAGGTGATTCTGATATACTCCCTAGGTTCCACACCCATCTAAAAACCATGGAGAATGTGAAACAAGCTTTGATCACCTATCTTTTGTATTTGCTGTTTATTAAAAGTGGCTTCCGTAAAGTGTTAGGAATTAGAAATAGTTTCCTTTATAGTTAATCCCATTTCTTAAATTTTGAAAGCTGTTAAAATTAATCGCTTCTCTTCATTATGTCAAATGAAATGGTTTTTATTTTCTAACTCTTGAACTGTATTGATTCAAGGATATAGCAAATGTCTTTGAAGTATAATCTTCAAT
>NW_007821179.1:0-853 GCF_000696425.1 Galeopterus variegatus | reverse complement strand
CCTACATTATTTTTCTGCTTACATTTATCACCACCTGACATATTGTGTAGTTTACTTATTTTTTCCTCTGTCTCCCACTTACAAGGGTAGGGAATTTTGATCTCTGTTGCTCACAGCTATATCCCAGTACCAAGAACCATGCTGGCACATAGTAGGTGCTCATTAAATACTAGTTGAATGAGTCACCCCGTGATTCTTCTTTAGAATGGTGCCTGGCATACACTAAGTGCCCACACAATGCTGAGGGCATGAATGACCGATCCAGTCTACCCCCAAGGGGGTGCTAGAACAAAAGGGTGGATGATTTGTTTCTCTCAGGTGCCCCAGGGGTGCCTGTGCTAGGCAGCCAGGTCCCTGCAGCCTGATGTGGCAGCTGGTGGCTATGCTGGCCCCTCTAAGACTGGGGCTCTTAAGCAAAACTGACATGCTCGGTCTCTCTCAATGCCCATTGACTGCAGCTAGAGGTGGAGGTGGAGAAATCAATATAAAGATCGGCTTTGGAGAAGAGGAAAAGAAGAAAAGCCCTTCTCTACTTCACTGAGGAGGCTGCTGCAGAAAGCACAGGTGGTAGGTGACTGGCTGTGTTGCACGATGCACACCAACCTCCGCATTCCTGTTCCGTGTTCTGCTCCCTGAACCGTAGGTATAGATTCTCATTCCCAGGCCTCATTCATAGAGATGCTCAGCTCCTGACATCTTGAAAGTTTCCCCCAGACCACGTTTTCTCTGCTCAGAGTTTAGGTATTTATTGCAGACAGGAAGGTACCAAGTCACTCAACAGGCCCACCAGTATCTGGTTAGCTGCTGGAGATGTAGTGGCGAACATGACAGATAAAAATCCCTGCCTTAATGG
>NW_007821178.1:0-853 GCF_000696425.1 Galeopterus variegatus | reverse complement strand
AAAGGGTGTTCCAGGCAGGGGAGGGGCTAAGGCAAAAGAGAAGGGGCACAGGTGGGGGTGACGGCAGTCAAGAGGAGGCTGGACCCAGACACATTTCAAAGGTGCTGCTGATGGAATTTGCTGATGGGGCAAGAATGGGGTGGGGGGTGGTACCCCAAGACCCTGGGGAGTGGAGCTGGTGCAGGAGGTGTGAGCAGGAAGGGGGCTGCCTTCACTGGGCTCTCCCTGCATGCGCCTCAGGCAGTGACTCGGCACTCTGCTCAGCTTCCTCATCATCAACTGCGGACAGCGCGGACCTCAGTGACTGCTGGGAGTGTTAAGTGATTGCACCTGGTAAGGTGCCTGGCATGTGGTAGTTGTCACGGGGTGTGCTATAATGACACTGACTTCCCCAAGTCACTCCCCACCCCCAACCACACAACAAGCTGGATCAGGCAATCTCTCGGATGCCCCCAGGGTGAGAACGGTCCCAAGTTCTAGCCCCTCACTCCCCGGGGGGGTCAGAGCAGAGTGTCCAGGCCCGGGTGTGTGCACAACCTCACCCCCACATCTGTTTCAATCCCAAAGGTTTTTGCCCCACGAGGGCCGCTGATGTCCTACACACAACTTCTAGGAGAAATAGGGCTACGTTGCCAAATACAAGTTGGTGTTGTCCCAGCTGTGCTCCGTGCCAGGTGGTCACCGCCAGGCAGTGTTTCTCCCCCAGGCTGAGTCCTCTGCGCTGAGTCTGGCTGTCATGCTGTACACATACCGAGAAGAAGGCAGGAGAAACGAGGGTGCATGAGCCTCCTGGTCTCAACCCCCTTTCTCCTGTGGGCCCTGCCTGCATGGCTTCTCCTTCCAGACTTCTGCT
>NW_007821177.1:0-853 GCF_000696425.1 Galeopterus variegatus | reverse complement strand
GGAAAAGGCCGACCAGCACTGTGGTCACAAGCCGTAGCTGAGCACTACTCAACAAAAACGTTCTGCCCCTCCCTGGTGTCAGGCCAATGGTTCTACGGCCATACCAGCCTGAATGCACCCGATCTCATCTCATCTCAGAAGTTAGGCCAATGGAAGGAAACCTCCAAAGGTAGGAGGCTAAAGATTGGGAAGCAAAGGCTATTACGCAAATAGGTGCAGGCGTGAAGTTCATGCTCCCTCCCTATCCTTTTCTTTTTCTTATGCTGCTTGGTAGAGAGGCCTGGTTAGAAGCCTCTCTACAGAAGCGGTCTGTATCTATATCTGTTTTATACAAATTCAGCATTATATTATATCATATTATTTATTTTATTTTAACTTCTCAATACACATTGTAGTTGATTTTCATGACCCTTTACCTGTTCCTCTTTCCCCCTCCTCCTCCAAATTCAGTATTGTATTTATGAAAGAATATCAAGGCTGAGAAAAAGTCTCTCAGAGCAAAGAAAAGAAAATCATCTAGAATTCTAGCTGTTCAGCCGAAATATGACTTGCTTATAAGCATGTTTTCTTTTCAGATGTTTCCACATACATAGACATGTACATGTATGCAGCTGTAATCATTAAGGACATATAGTAGTTTATCTTGTTTTTAAATTAAATATCCTATGTTAAGACAGTTTTCATAATCATCATTGAAATAACGGTACTAGGGGATGGCAAACAGCTTCTCAGCAGCCCAGTTTGGCCCACCTCCTGTTTTTGTAAATAAAGTTTTATTGGAACACAGCCATGCCCATTCATTTTTGTATTGCCCATGGCTACTTTCATGCTACAACAACAGAACTAGTAGTTG
>NW_007821176.1:0-853 GCF_000696425.1 Galeopterus variegatus | reverse complement strand
TATAAATTAGTTGTGCTTAGTTGTGCTCTTCCTAGAATTTCATATAAATGAGATTTCATGATGTATGTACTCTTTCATGTCTGGCTTCTTTCATTCCTATAATGTTTTTGATACTCATCCACGTTTTGCAGGTATAAGTTGTTTGTTTCATTCATTGCTGAATACATGTGTGTGCTGTGCATTTTCCTGTTGAACATTTGGACTGCTTCAAGTTTTGACCATAACGAATAGAGAAAGTTTGAACATTTACGTGTAAGTGTTTTATCAACATAAGTTTTCATTTTTGGGGGGTGAATACCAAGAAATGAAATTGCTGGGTTATATGTTAAGTATATTTTTAACATAATGAAAAACAATCAAATTATTCTCCAGAGTGTTTATATTCATTTTACACTCTCACCAGCCATTGGTAAGAGTTCCCTTTGCTCCGCATATCCTCCAGCATTCGATATTCTTACTTCCTAATCTGAGCCATTCTAGTGGATGTGTAATGGTATCTCCTCATGGTTCTAATTTGCATTTACCTGTTGATAAAAGATGATTTTCTATGTGTCCATTGCCCAATCACATATCTTCTTTTGTGAAGTATCTATTTCAATCTTTTTCCCATTTTTAAGATATTTTACATGTATAATATGTATATATTGCATATATGCATACATTATATATACACATACACATTCTGAACACAAACCTTTTGTAAGATATATGCATTGGTAATACCTTCTCTTTTTGTATGGTTTGTCTTTGTATTTTCTTAACGTTGTCTTTCTTTTTTTTTTTTTTAATAGATTTTTAAAATTTTTTTTATTTTGTCAATATACAATGTAGTTGATTATTATGTCCCATCACC
>NW_007821175.1:0-853 GCF_000696425.1 Galeopterus variegatus | reverse complement strand
AAAATAAATAAAATAAAATAAAATAATAAAATAAAATAATATAAAAATAAAATAAAATAAAATAAATAAAATAAAACAATAAAATAAAAAAATAAAATAAAATAAAAATAAAATAAAATAAAATAATAAATAAAATAAAATGAAATAAAATAAAAATAATAAATAAATGAATAAAATAATATAAATAAAAAATAAATTAATTAAAATAAAATAAAATAATAAATAAAATAAAATAATAAAATAAAATAAAAAATAAAATAAAACAAGCATGCGAAGAAAAAAAAAAGAAATAAAAAAATATATATACAGCCAAACTCAATTTCAAGTAAAAGGCCACAGGACAAACTTTGATAAACACACAAGATCTGAGGGAATTCCCATGGAAAACATGCCTAAAATAACCAAAATAACTAGGAGAAAATGGCATAAGTACTGGTAGTAAATAAATGTGTATTTATTCATACAAATAACACTAAGTGAGGTCTATAAGGCAGAAAGTATGGTATGTAATGTCTCTATATTCTGACAATATAGATACAGAACTAATTTTAAAAAATGGATACTGAGAATGATATAAGGATACATAAAAATCTTTATTTTAAGTAATCATATTGGTGGTGTGGTAAAGCAATTCTTATATGTGCACTTTGGGAAAAAAAACAAATATGTGATATTTTATCATCCCCTGGATATTCAAGAACCAAGAGACACAAAGACAGTACAGAAAGATTTAAGTAAAAACCCTGTAGTCCTATAGTCCTGAATTTGATTTAGAAATACCCATAAGAACTCATGAGCTATTTTACTGTAAATATACATACAAATATATATTGTAGGTTTTCCTAGAGAGAGA
>NW_007821174.1:0-853 GCF_000696425.1 Galeopterus variegatus | reverse complement strand
TGTTTCCTTTGCTGTGCAGAAGCTTTTTATTTGGATATAATTCCAGTTATTTAATTTTTTTTCTTTTGTTGCTTCTGCTTTTGGGGTCTTATTCATAAAATCTTTGCCTAGTCCTACATCCTGAAGTGTTTCCCCTATGTTTTCCTTTGGTTGTTGTAAAGCTTCAGGTCTTATATTTAAGTCTTTAATCCATTTTGAGTTGATTTTGGTATATGGTGAGTGGCGATTGCCTAGTTTCGTTCTTGTACATATGGATGTGCAATTTTCCCAGTACTGTTTATTGAAAAGGCAGTCTTTTCCCTGATGTAAGTTCTTGTTGCCTTTATCAAAGATCACTGGGCTCTAAGTATGTGGGTTAATTTCTGGGTTCTCTATTCTATTCCTTTGGTCTAAGTGTGTATATTTTGGAAAATACATGCTGCTTTGTTTACTATAGCTCTGTAGTATAATTTGAAGTCAGGTAGTGTTGTGCCTCTGGCTTTATTTCTTTTGCTCAGGATTGCTTTGGATATTTGGGAGCTTTTGTTGTACCATATGAATGTTAGGATTTTTTTTTTTTATTTCTTTGAAGATTGTCATTGATATTTTGATGGGGATTGCACTGAATACGTAGAATTGTTTTGGGTAGTATTGACATTTTCACAATGTTGATTCTTCCAATACAAGAGCATGAAATGTCTTTCCACAATTTTGTGGAAAATCTTTAATTTATTTCAGTAGTGATTTATAGTTCTCACTGTAGAGATTTTTCACCTCCTTGGTTAAATTGATTCTTTGGCATCTTATTTTTTAGTCACTTTTATTAATGGGCTTATTTTCTTGATTCCTTTTTCTGCTAGCTTGTTATTGGAGA
>NW_007821173.1:0-853 GCF_000696425.1 Galeopterus variegatus | reverse complement strand
TTTGATTTCCTGATTTCCAATTTGGGTGCCTTTTATTCCTTTTTCTTGCCTAGTTGCTCTTGCTAGAACTTCCAGTACTATGTTACATATGAGTAGTAAGAGGGTGCGTCCTTGTCTTGTTCCTGTTTTTAGAGGGATAGTTTTCAACTTTTCACCATTCAGGGTGATGTTGACTGTAGGTTTGTCATATGTGGCTGTTACTGTGTTGAGATACCTTTTCTTCTATACCTAATTTGTTTAGAGATTTTATCATAAAGAGATGTTGAATTTTATCAAATGCTTTTATTTTTTCATCTATTGAGATGATCATAAGGTTTTCATTTTTCATTTTGTTAATGTGGTATTATCACATTTATTGTTTTGCATCTGTTGAGCCATCCTTGCATCCCTAGGACAAATCCAACTTTGTCAAGGTGTTTAAACTTTTTGATGTGCTTTTGGGTTCTGTTTGCTAGTACTTTTTTGAGAATTTTTGCTTGTATGTTCATCAAGGACATTGACTTGTAGTTTTTCTGTTGTTGTATCTTTGTCTGGTTTTGATATCAGAGTGATGCTGGCCTCATAGAATGAGATTGGGAGAATACACACTCCTTTGATATTCTGGAATAATTTGAGAAGTACTGGTATTTTATGTTCTTTAAAAGTTTGGTAGAAAATCTGCAGTGAAACCATCTAGTCCTGAGCTTTTCTTTGTTGGTAGACTATTGATTACTGATTCAGTTTCATTACTCATTATTGATTGGTCTGTTCAGGTTTTTTATTTATTCTTGGTTCAGTCTTGGTAGGGTGCATGTGTCCACAAATTTATCCATTTCCTCTAGATTTTCAAATTTGTTGGCATATAGTTGCTTAT
>NW_007821172.1:0-853 GCF_000696425.1 Galeopterus variegatus | reverse complement strand
AACCCAATTAAAAAATGGGCAAAGGACCTGAACAGACACTTCTCAAAAGAAGACATACAAACGGCCAACAAGCACATGAAAAAATGCTCAAAGTCACTAATTATTAGGGAAATGCAAATTAAAACCACAACCAGATATCACCTCACCCCAGTTAGAATGGCTATTATCAACAAGACAGAAAATAACAAATGCTGGCAATGATGTGGAGAAAAGGGAACCCTCCTACATTGCTGGTGGAAATGTAAATTGGTACATCCATTGTGGAAAACAGAATGGAGAACTAAAATAGATCATATGTGGATATATCTCATTCCTATGTGGAATTTTTTTTAAAAAGTGGTTCTCACAGAAGTGGAGAGTAGAATAATAGTTACCAGAGACCAGAAAGTGTGTGGGGGGAGGGGGACAGGAAGGGGAGGAGTGGTGAACTAAAGGGTACAAAACTATACTATCATAAGTGAATCATTGTGCAGTGGATGCATGTGTGAAAACACCACACTGTAACACACAAATATGTACAAGTAAATATTAAAATTAAAAATAGAGTCTTAAAATCAGGTTTGCTCTCCCATTTTGTCCTTTATCAGAGTTCTTTTGGCTATTCTATGTCCTTTGAATTTCCATATAATTTTAGAATCACTTGTCAATTTCTAAGAAAACAAAAACAAACTTGCCAGGATTCTGACTAGGATTGCACTGAATCCTATAGATGAACTTGGGGAGAATCTTAACAATGAGTCTTCAGATCCATAAGACAGGTATACCTCTCCATTTATTTAAGTCTTCTTTATTTTCTCTCAGCAGTGTTTTGCACTTTTCAGTATACAGGTCTTTCACTTTTTTTTTTTTTTTT
>NW_007821171.1:0-853 GCF_000696425.1 Galeopterus variegatus | reverse complement strand
ATCTCCTTTTTCCTCCCCTTCTGGAATACCCATGACTCGGATATTTGCTCATTTAAGGTTGTCTGATATCTCTCTTAGATTTTCTTCAATGCTTTGAATTCTTTTTTTTTTTCTTTTTTCTTTTTTTTTTGTCTGTCTGTGTTATTTCAAACAGCCCATCTTCAAGGTCGGAATTTCTCTCTTCTGCCAGCCTTCTGGTTAAACTCTTTGTTGTGTTTTTTTTTTTTTTATTTCGCTGAATGAAATCTTCAGCTTGGCAAGCTCTACTACATTCTTTTTCAGGGCATTGATTTCCTCATACATTTCTTTTTTCAGGTCCTATATACTTTTCCTCATTTCATTGTGTTGTCTAGCTGAGTTTTCTTGTATCTCATTTAGTTTCCTTACAATTATCACTCGAAATTACTTGTCAGACATTTCAGGGGCTTCTTGTTCCAGAGCTTGAGAGTTATTACCCTTTGGTGGTGTACTTTCTTGATTTTTCATATTTATGGTATCTTTCCTTTGGTGTTTAGTCATTGTGGCAGGGGATTTCACAGTCCCCTGGTTTGACACTATTGTCTGGCTAGGATGTTGCTGGGCCTGCCAATTTGGTATGGCTACCTCACTGTCTGCTCAGTTGGCCACTACTGCCTTGGGTGTGTGGTCACCTCGGGTGTTGGGCCTCTCTGGGGAGCTGTCTCTCAGGACAGCATGCACTCGGCCAGGCCAGGGATAGAGTCTGGCAGTGGTGGCTAGGCCTACATGCTGGGTTGTGTGCCAACACGACAGGATGTGTTTCTCAATTTTTTAAAAAAGGAAAAAAAATAGTCACATCATTTTAAAATTGTAAATAATGTTACTGATTAATTCC
>NW_007821170.1:0-853 GCF_000696425.1 Galeopterus variegatus | reverse complement strand
CTGTCATAATTACTTGTTTATAAACATTTGCTAACTCATCATGCACATTCAAGTAAAGATATCCTAATCTTCAATTATTGCAAAATATTAAGAGCATATTTATTCAATTAAAAAAATAAAGCAATTGTGGATTTGTCAAATCCGCACAGAGTACTTTTGGGGACGGCTTAGAGTGACTTCTGGCCCTGATTTTTTGAGATTGCATGTGAATAAAAATCTCCAGTAACTTAGTGGTTCTTTGGGATTAGGAAATGTGTGTAAACAGATGTCTTTGTGATAATGATGGCCACCATGGCATGAATAAAATTTAAGGTCCTACCTTATATATACCTGACACTTATTTTAGTGTTAAATATGTTAAATTTTAGTGTTAAATATTTGTTAAGTGATTAAAGACATTGTAGTGTGTTTAGGTAACAATCTCAGTATCACGTTCTCACCTTTCAGATGGTGATTATAAGGTAATAATAATAGTTAACATTTACTGATTACTTTATCAGCTTAAGACAATAGCCATTTTATTTGAGCTGGGCTAAGTTAGGCGATTTCTGCTGGTGTAACTTGGCTTCCCTCATGCAAATATGGTTATCTGATAGCTCAATTTGGTGGTGGGGTTGAGGAGGTGAACTAAATGCCTCCCACATCATGGTCTCAGGGCTCCAAGAAAGTGAAGTAGAAACTGCAGGGCATCTTGAGGATTTGGCTCATTAGCTACACAACTTCACTTTTACAACATTAAATTGGTCAAAGCAAGTCACAGGCCTTGCCAAGAATCAGGACATGGAAACCACTTCTTGGTCAGAGTTGCAGCTAAGACACATTGCAAAAGGGCTGGGAGGAACTTGTAGCCATT
>NW_007821169.1:0-853 GCF_000696425.1 Galeopterus variegatus | reverse complement strand
CCAATTTGAAAATTTGTATAGGAAAAAGCTGAGGGATGGGCATAAAATCATGAACATCTGGTTCATGATACTATAGACAACATTGGTCTATAGTATATTCTTAAATTTTATTAATTTCTTCCTGTATGCCAAGCATACATACATAAATTCATTAGACTTCATGATAATCCTTTGAAGTATCTTGCACTTTAAAATAAACAACCAAACGACCCCAAAACCCAGAGAAGTTAAATTGACCATTATCCTGTCTCAAGTAAATGGTTGAATCTGTCCTCTTAACCACAAGCTGTATTGTCTTTCCAAAGATGATTTTTTAAAGTTTATTTATTTATTAATATATATATATATATGTTTACATTCTAAGATGTTGAAGAGCAGTTGGAGGGGAGGGGAAGGGGGAAGGAAATAGGGTGGGAGATGGAAGAAAGAGTGGGGGCATGGTTGAGGCCCATGGGACACACCTCATTCCTGCAGGGGAGACCAGGAGGCTTCCAGCAGTTGCTTGGTCATTGCTGGGCTGGTTGTAGATGTCAGGGATGTGTGGCTGCAGCCCTTGGCCCCCCACCACCCCAGCTCAGGAGCCAGAGGTGCTTCCTGAGGCAGCTTGGTGATTGTTGCTGGGCTGGTTGCAGATGTTGGGGACATGGCTCACACCCTTGTCCTCCCCCTTCCCTGGCTTGGGAGCCCAGGGGGCTTCCGGTCCTTCTAGGTTTCAAAGGTATTTTTTGATGATCTGAGACCTTTACTAGTTAATATCAAACTTTGTCTCTAATCTGTGGGTATTATGTTTTACTTTCCATTCTGTGTTGGATTATTTGCTGTTCCCACCACTTAAACTCTGCATTGGAACTAA
>NW_007821168.1:0-853 GCF_000696425.1 Galeopterus variegatus | reverse complement strand
TCAATACTCTGGTATCACAGCACACAGCTCTCAGGATCGCGCTGTTTCCTGACGCGGGCGCCCCAGACCCGCCGCCATTTTTTCTCTGAAGTAGTTAAAATTAAATGAGACATAAGGGAGGATCCTTGGTCCAACAGGATTGTTGTATTTATGAGGAGAGATCAGAACTAGACAACACAGAATGAGGGAAGAGTGCACAAGGACACAGTGAGGAGGTGGTCACGTGCAAGCCAAGGAGCGAGGGTTTGGGAGGAACCAAATCCGATGACACCTTGACCTTGCACTTTCAGCCTCAAGAACTGTGACAAAATAAATTTCTGTTGTAAAAGTCACCCAATGGATTGTGTTTTGTTATGGCAGCCTTGCCAAGCCACTACACAGGCTGATCATTCTGATGTATTGCTGTTGCTATTACTTCAAACATAAGTTCAGACAGTGAGTCTTCTTTTGTAGAAATGGAGAGGACCCACAGTGATGGTGATATTTTTTCCTGTAGCAAAATCACATGGCTTCACCTCTCTCTGTACCAAGACATATTCACACATCATCGTCACCTGCCACAGCTGCCCTTCCTAACTGTCTTCCAAATCATGTCCATGGCATAGCCATGTACTTACAATCCAGAGTCATACTGGAGTATCTGTCACTGATGTTTGGAGACAGCAGGAACAGGCCCTGGAAGTCAAGACCTGAGCCCTACAGGCTGGGTGAACATTTCTTCCAGCCACCAAGGGCCAGTGTGGCCGTTTTGTCAAGATCCTGAGGGATGCTGGGAAATGGCCCCACAGGCCTTGTGTGGGACCTGCACCTGCTCTGAAATCTTAGATCAGCCTGAGAGGCTTCTCCTTCCTTT
>NW_007821167.1:0-853 GCF_000696425.1 Galeopterus variegatus | reverse complement strand
CTTCCCTGTCCCCAGTCCCTCTGCCCTTGGGGTACCTCTGCTGTGCAATCTGCAGTGCCCTGTGCCACCCCCAACAGAGGACTGAACCACCTACACAGCAGTAGTTGCTCTTGTGCGACTCAACCACACAGAGGGCAGTTCCAGGGCCCAGGAGCTGGGCGGCTTCACTGCTGACCTCCAGGGCTCAACACAGCACTTGTCTTGCAACAGCTATCAATAAACATCTACTGAACAAATAAAAACAATTCAACCTCTGCTGGTGTTTTATGCAGTTGAGGCTGCAGCTCCCCAACCTCTCACCCTTTGACTCAAAACTGCAGGTTCGTGACCTGAAAGTTTCTGAGCAAGGTTTAACAGGCAAGTCCATTATAGTGACTCGCTGGCAGTAACAGGAACCTGGAGAGGTGCGAGGATGACTTTCAAAGGTCTTAGAGGGATTGAGTAGGCTGTGCTAGAGAAGGACAGGTGGACCTAGTCCAACATCCTCACTCCACATCTCCTAATGCCCTGAATCATCCCAAGGAACAAGCAGACTTCACAGCTTGGGTCACCACAGCTGAGCTGAAATCCAACACAAGATTTAGGACTTGCATCGAGTTGAAGTGCAAATCAAAAAGTTGAAATCAAATTTAAAAATAAAAGTAATAGTCATATTAAAAGAAATCATTATAGTAATAAGAGCAGCTACCACTTTTTGCGTGGTTAAAATGTGTCGGGCACTGTGCTAAACTCTGAGTGCATTTTATTTCATTTAACCCTTACAATAACCATCAGAGATGGGCATGATCAGCGTCTCTACCTTAAAGAGATGAAATTACTATACAGGGTCACACAACTAGAGAGAAGCAGAACC
>NW_007821166.1:0-853 GCF_000696425.1 Galeopterus variegatus | reverse complement strand
CTTTAGGAAGATCCAGGCCCACGCAATGGGATCTGTGCTGCTGGATGATGAAAGAAAGGCACATAAAAAGTCACACTTCTTTGCATCTCTGCTTATATTGTCTACATATTTCCTCTTCTTGTGTCTATCTGTGATAATTGTATAATCATTATAGCAACATGTTTAGAAAGTGCCACTTTTGCAGAATGTTTTCAGGATGAGTAACTATCCCCTTGCTGCTCTCTTCCTAACTCACTCTCCTGCAAGATGCTCCTTGATGCTCTCACAGTAGCCCTGTCCAGGTAAGATTCTACTTTGGGTAAAAGATCACAGGAAAGCAGAGAATGGCCACTAGCTGATCTTGGACCTCCTCTTCTGACTGGACTTACTCTGTCTAGTTTACAGAATTTTTTGTCCCATTCCAGAGCACAATACATTTGATATGCTGCGTTTGGAGACAGGCACCTCCCCTCTCTTGTCATATCTGGGGATATGTCCTCAATAAGCCTCAAACCTGTGCACATTGAGTTAGGAAAGATATGTTACTCTGATTCCAGGTGAATAAAGTGTTTCCCTTTCCAGCTCAGAATGACTGGCTTAGTTCATGAATAACAAATACCATCGCCTCTTCTCTGGATAGATAGATGTCTCCCACCCTTCCAGGGCTCCCTATCAGCCATCAGAAAAGCTCTGTCCCTCCTTTATCTTTAGTATCATAGCTGAACACTCCTCCATAGGACCCTGTGCTTGAGTTAAAGTCTTTTTTGCAAACCAAATCCCTCATGTCTATGTACTTCCCAGAAAAAGCACCCACTCTCTCATTTTGTGAGTATCTTTCTGGAACTTCTGTGTGTGTGTGTGTGTGTGTGTGTGT
>NW_007821165.1:0-853 GCF_000696425.1 Galeopterus variegatus | reverse complement strand
GAACCCGCGGCGGGAGTGCTGCTGCGCTCCCAGCGCCACACTCACCCGAGTGCGCCACGGGCTTGGCCCTAATCTTTTATTTTCAAATCAACCGAACTCTTCAAGACCTTTTATTCTTCCCGAAATATTTTAGAATAAGTCCATCAAGTTTCAAAAAAAAAATCAGGTTGAATTTCATTAGAAGTGAATATATTCTATTGGTGAATTTGAATATATGATTGACTTCTGGGAAATAGATGACTTCTTAATATTGACACATACTATCCCAGAGTGTGGAATGGATATCCATCTATTCAAATACTCTTTTGTCTTTTAATAGAATTTAAATATTTGCTTAGAGATGTTGTGCCTGTTCTGTTAAAGTAACCCTTAGCTGCTTGTGTTGTAGTGGTGTATTGTATCTTTCATTTGGATTGAAGGAAATTTACATATTCATTTGGAGTAGAGAGATTTCATGTTTCTTAAATTTAATCCAGGTGTTTTATATCATTAGTATTAGTGTATATTTTTATTATCTTTTCCAACTGTCTGTTATTTCTAAGTAGAAAAACTAATGATTTACGAATATAAATTTTCCCCCATAGACATAGTACCTGCTAAAGATGGCATCTTATATCAAAAGAAAAACATATAGATCATTTTGTAAAAGCTCTTTGAACAACTGGGAAGTTGCTTGGGAAAAATTCTAGTTAACCTGCTTCTCACACCTTATAACAAGATAATATCAAGATGAATCAAGTATTTAAAAATTTTTTTAAAAGGGGTCTTATTAGTTCTAAGAGAAACCATGGGAAATTATTTTATAGCTCAGAGTAGAAAAAAACCTACTTTGTCACCAATCTCCGATGCAAAA
>NW_007821164.1:0-853 GCF_000696425.1 Galeopterus variegatus | reverse complement strand
TGCATTCTGTCCTGCTCCTGCTTCTGGCCTGTGTGTCCTGCCCACAGAATCAGCCACCCAGCTGGAGGCCTCCTCAGTCCAAGCATTTACTCCTGACCCCGTCAGCCCACTCAGACACTGCAGGACAAGGGTGGAGCGCCATCTGGGGACAACCCAGGCCAGACCACGCCTGTACCTGTCCCCACTGCAGTGTGGGCATGAGGAGAGCACGCCCAGCCCAGGACACTAGTGGGGTATATGGAGGCATCGAACCTGAACCAGGCCCAGGCCCTGCGCACCACCGCCTTGCCCCATTGCACCCCAGGGCCCCGTGCTATGTGTGCCCACCTCCTCCAGGCCCATGTTTGAGCCATTCCGTTTTTCTTCCTCTATAATCTTCCTAGCAAACTATTCATTCTTCAAAACCCAACTAAGGTGGTTCAGGGAGGTGTCCCTAAACTCCAACAATAACCACACTGTTCTCAGCCTTGTCATGCTCCTGACCATCGCTCCTGCTCCTCCTAGGGCTTCTGCTTCCTCCAGGGGCCTTCCAGTTCATAGACTGGAAATGCCACTACAGGCCAGCAAACTCTCAAACACAGCCTTAAAGAAAGGGGAGGACAAATGCAAGGCGTTGCACTGATGAAGGATGGGAAGAGAGCACTGGGTTGGGGGTCACGGCAACAGGCTACAGCAGGAGGGAAGCAGCCGCGGAAGAGGCTGCTGAGGTCAAGTGGAGCATCAGTCCCCATGCTCCAATAGTTCTCATTTCACAGACACGGGGCCACCAGAAGTGCCTGCCTGTGGAGGGGGCAACCTCTGCATTTCCTTTCTGGGGGGGTTCCTAGATGAGTCCTTCCCCTCAGACTCATCT
>NW_007821163.1:0-853 GCF_000696425.1 Galeopterus variegatus | reverse complement strand
GCCGCCATGCTCCCAAGCGGCGCACTGTAGCGGTGCGCCACCGGGCCAGCCCTAAAATCCAGACTTTTTAACCTATGTTTGGGGGAAATAATGAGTCCACAGCCCCAGTAATGCTTGGGTTTTGAGCTTTATCATCTTGGATAGTCATAACATTAACAGAAATATGGAAACCAAGAGGGACAACTGGTTTGGGGGCAGGATGATGAGTTCAGATGTTAGAGTGTGGCTTTGAGGCAATGGGAGACTAGCATGTGGGTGATACTAAGGCATAGTTGTGACAGCTGACATCATGGGCATAGGCTGGATCTCTGAAGAAGAAAAGAAAGCACAAGCAGCAGCTTAAAGACAAAGCCATACAGAATATCCAAAGCCATAAGGTGAGAGAAGGAAGAGGAGCCAGCGAGGGAGACAGGAAACTCATCAGAGATGTCGGACAGCCAGCAGAATGCAGGGCCCAAGAAACGAGAGGACATGAAATGGGTGGGGTTGAACAGAAAGGAGAGAAGTTATTTTAAAGCCCAAAGTCTCTTCCCAAAACATAGCCTGGTGTTTTTCACTTCATTTAGTCATATTGCTTGACATTCTACCAACCATTCCTTTTGCATTAGTAAGAATTAAGGGGGTGAAGAGTTCACTGTCTTTCTTACTATAATCTGAATTACAGTCTTTCAGTCAGATTGCTTTCCACCTTACCCTTAGGGAAGAGATCATTCTATGGAGGCAATAGTTTTTATTAGAAGTGTTAAAAGGAGAGGAAGTGAGAGAGGTAATTTTGGAGTTCTGGCTGCTTGTGGAGGACTGTGGGGGATGTTTTGGATAGCCAGAGGGCAGCATTAGGGCACTGGGTAGAGGA
>NW_007821162.1:0-853 GCF_000696425.1 Galeopterus variegatus | reverse complement strand
TAAGTGTGGGGTCAGCTTCCGCCTGACTTCAGATGTCGTGGGTGGTGACACGTGCAGCTTTCGCCCATGTGTCTTCCAGGAGCGGCACTTGGGTTCATCTTTAGGACCCTTTGTCCCCCATTAGCCGATTCCCGGAAGCTGACCCCGCCCGAGTTCCAGAGGCTGCCTGGACCCAGCCCTGAGCTGTGGGAGCGCACGTCGTCCTTGGCCCTGGTGATTTGATTAGGGGTGGACCTGTGACCAAGCCTGGCCCCTGAGACTTGATCCCGGACTCTGGTTAGCATAGCTGGGAAAGCATTGTCCTCTTCCCAGTTGGGATGGTCTGAATGTGGAACGCCCCAGAGAGAGGGAGACAGAGCCGGGGAACAGGAGCAGGCAAAAGAAGCCAGCAAAGCACGGGACGCCTGGAGGAAGGTGGCCCTCCAGCTTCTGTGTCATTCGTGTGGTACATTGTTAATTTTTTCTGTCTCCTCCTCCTCCTCCTCCTTGCATAAGCCATTTTGAGCTACTTAAAAACATCCCTTTGGGGTCACTTTTAAGTTTCAACTCTACAAGCCGTTGGCTGCAGCTAAAAAGAGGTGCACACGGGTCAAAAGCACCTTCCAGTGAGGACCGCCCCAGACCCCAATTCCACCCCCGATGTGGCCCAGCCTGGCCCCCTGAGTGGGGTTTCCACCGCCATATCTCACTCCTGCACCTGCCACAGCTCCAGTGGCACCTCTGGCCTCCTCTTTGCGTGGTGCTTCAGCTCCTGTCCTGGGTCCATGGTAGCTTGTTCTCCCAGCCACCTTCGGGCCCAGCTCCTCACCCATGAGGCCGGAGTCACCATGTCTTGTGGCTGTTGGAAGAACTG
>NW_007821161.1:0-853 GCF_000696425.1 Galeopterus variegatus | reverse complement strand
TGGGGTTAGGAGGGGCTCAGCCCAGGTTACAAGGAGAGGGGACAGGGAGCCACCCCCCTTTCGGGTACACTTTCTACGTCACGTGCCTTATGTTTATTATCTTATTTAATCCTCAGGTAATCTCGTGATGCAGACCCAATTATTTTTATTTTTCAGAAGCAGGAACTGAGAGAAGTTAAGTAACCTGCTTGAGCTTGCCCCACTGGTGAGTGGCAACGGTGTGGCCTGACCATCAGGCTGCGTGCTGGGCTTCCTGCTGCAGACGGGATGATGGAGCTGTCTGTGGTTCGTTGCCAGCCATCCTGCTGCCCAGATGCACAGATGCAGAGAATTCATGTTTGCATCTCACATTAGCCTGAGACTCCTGCTGGAGGTGGGTGTCTTCACTCCAGGCAACAATACGCAGATGCCCTGTGTTTTATGAACTGTGGACATGTGAGAGCACCGTAAATTCAAAGGAAAGGTCATACATCTTGCTGCAACCAGGGGACAGGTCAACCCCCCTTTCCCTGTGGATGCTGCTATGGGTGCTTTGCTTTTCCTTCAACCTCCCTGGCCTCTCATAGGTCCTGTCTTCAGCCGCAGTCCACAGGAGCTTCTGATCTCTGCAAGGAGCATTGGGGCCTGAAGCCTGCTTCGTTGGCATTGTCTGCAGGGTGCCCAGTGGCACCGTGCTACTGCTGCAGGACTTGGGGCTCACTGAGATCCGGTGTGTGTGAGTTCAGGCCCCAGAAACCAAGCACTAACCATACCTGGTCAGAACTCTCTTCTAACTTTGGACCACAAAGGCCGTGAGATAAAGAGACACGGGCCTGGGCCAAGAAAAACACAACCACAAACAGGCAGGGAGACC
>NW_007821160.1:0-853 GCF_000696425.1 Galeopterus variegatus | reverse complement strand
ATATATATATATAAACATCATGTTGTGTACCATAAATATATACAATTTTTATTTGTCAATTAAAATTAGTTAATTTTAGAAAAACAAACAGAAAAAGTTTTAGCTTACAGTTTAGCTCCTCCTGCCTTAAGATCCCATAGCCCCTCCACTTTTTCAAGGCACTCACCCCTTTGGTAACTACTTTTTAATTAAAGCCCATGTTCCTCACTAAATTATAAACTCCATATGAGCTCTACCTCCATGTTCTTGGAGGGAAAAAAAGCAAGGTAGATGCTCAAAATCGTTTCTTAGCTTCAGTTCCTGCTCATTTTTTTTAAACTGAATTAAAATTGAAACACTTTAAACAGTTTCAGTTCCTGCTTATTTTCTAGCAGTGCCTAACACCTGGTGACTTCAAGCTGATATGGATTTCAAAATCCAATATAATTTCAGTAATAATAATAATAATAAAACAAACTTAGGGTTGTAAACATTTATTTTGCTAAGTGAGGATATTTAAAAAACGACTACTATTAGTTATCACCATCTTAGAAGACATTTTAACATTATCTACACGTTTGGAATATAGTCCTTTCTGAGAAGGAAGAGTTAGCAGACCCACATCAAAAAAATAGATACATTAAAATGTTTGGGATATGGAAGTTTTACAAGAGAAATATTTTCAAACATTACTTTGTGTATAATTGTTTCTTATTTTTTGATTTGGTTCTCAATTTGGGGATCTTGAGATAGGGTGACCCCCACTTTCATAACATATGCAATTCGCTTCTGTGAAACCGCTTGCTGTTTAAATTGCTTAAAATGCTATTGTTTAAAAATCCCCCTTGGCTCTTCACCCCCCCCCCCCCCCCCC
>NW_007821159.1:0-853 GCF_000696425.1 Galeopterus variegatus | reverse complement strand
TTTTTTTTTTTTTTTTAATTTGACCATACAGCATCCAAACAGGAAAGAACTGGAGAAGAAATACCCTGACCTCTCTCTTCTTGTTCTGAAATTCCCTGCAAATGCCTCCCATGACTGAAGCCAACAGTGAGTTCACAGGGCTCAGCCTCTCGGGGCACAGCTGCACAGAGAAGCAGAGAAAGGCTGGGCAGTGACACAGGGACACTTAGTGGTACTAGGGTGAGGCCTCTTACTTGATCTATTTGTTTTTACAATCCTGGGTTGGTTCTTCCAGTTCACACTGTCTCTTTCTACACCCCAAGTTCCTCCTGAAATGTCTTCCATAATTTTTATATTCAGAAACCACCACTGTTAAGAGTCAGATGTTATTTTCCTTCTGATTTGCATATATGTATGTAACATATACATATGCACACAAACATATCCATAATTTCTTATCAAAAATGGTATTATACAATATATCTAGTTGGACAACCATCTTTTTATACTTAATACGTCTTGGATGTTTTTTCATGTCAGCATATTTGTCTTTTATGGATAAAACTTCAATTTGTTCCAAATTTTTCACCATTATAAACCGTGCTGAAGAAGATGCTACTGTCCATGTTTCTTGCAATTTATGTGAGTTTTTCATTTGGATAAATTCTTAGAAGTGAAATTATTAAATAAAGAATACGGACATTAAACATTTGAATAGATACTGATAGATACTGAGATTTTTCCTTCCAAAAAATTAGCCCATTTTTATTCTCCCACTAGCGGAATATGACAGAGCTTGTTTTCCCAAATTCATGCCAGCACCGGGTATTATTAATCCTTAACCACTGCCAATTTGATAGTTGAAAAATGACAT
>NW_007821158.1:0-853 GCF_000696425.1 Galeopterus variegatus | reverse complement strand
TCTCCCATCTCTCCCCTTCTACCAAACCAGCCATTTGACTTGTTTTTCCTTGTGATACTAGAAACCCTCTACCCTCAGGGCCTTTGCATTTGCTTCGCCCTCAGAGAGAGGCACGGATACATCCCTCTTCTCCTTCAGCTGCATGAATCAATCTGATCATAATCAGGAGACAACTCTGGCTATCTTATCCGACATAACACTTTCCTTGCGGCTGCCTATCCTCTTACTCTGCTTTATTTTCCTACATATTGTATTTATTTGTTTTTACATTCAGTGTCTGTCTCCCTGTAAGAGAATGTAAGCTCTAGAGAGATCATGGAGCAGCTTCGACGTGCTCACGTTGCTATCCCAGGCCTTAGAAATGTGCGTAGCATGAAGTAAACATCAAAAAACTTTTCTGAATGAATACATACATTTATTTGTTTATTCTTCATTCAACATTTGAGCACCTAAGAATAATAACACTTGTTGAATACTCAGCATGTGCTAGACACTGTGCCAAGCACTTTACATGGACCATTTCCATTTAATCCTCATAAAAGCCTTTTGAGGTGAGTTGTCTTATCTACTTTTCACAGATGAATATGTGAGTCCGAGAGCAATTAAAAAGCTTTCCCAAGGCCACATGGCTATTAAGTGGCACAAGTAAGATTTAACCCTAGACATCCTAACTCTAGACTCCTAGTTCTCCTCTGCTAAGTTACACCAGCATTGCACCAAGTGCAAGAGATAAACTGGTTAAAAAACCAAAACAAACAAACAAAAAACTCTTTCTTGCCCTTAGGCAGTCTATACCTTTATGAGAGAAAGAGAAAAGCAACATGTAATAAATGCAATAGGATGAGTTAAGATG
>NW_007821157.1:0-853 GCF_000696425.1 Galeopterus variegatus | reverse complement strand
GAGTACTTTGCTCCCAGGTCAAAGACTGGAAGAGATTCAGAACACAGGGTAAGAACAGAGGCTCTTCAATGGCTTGGCCTGTGAGCAGCTCATGTCCCGTCTGTTCACGTTCAACTGGCCAATCAAAATTTTATGAATCCTCTAAACTACAGGTGAGACTGGAGAATAATGATTTCTGTTAGCTTAAGAAGAAGATAATGAGAGATTATCTAACACTTTTTAAATCTGAGAGATCACTAGCAAATTAAAAGTATCTTTTGACCCTTATTTTTCAAACTTTATGATAGTTCTTCTGTCTTTAATTATACATGCATGTTTTCCCTTTTCAGATTGTATCATTTTCAAGGCAGAATTCCACTGGAACTATCAGGGTACTTCAAAAAGTTTGTGGAAAGTAGAATAAAAGATAATATGGACCTTTTTATGATCTAAAGTACTCTCTTGTTACCAAGTTTCAAGAGGATAAAGGTACCCATTTTGAAGTGTGTAACTGAGAACAAAATCTGGGCACCTATTGTCATATGTGTAACAGAAAATCAAATCATTAGGATTGTGTAGTATGATTTGTAAAACAGTACACACTCAGATTAGTCTCACATTCTAATTTAGGTCAAAGCTAAAAAGACTAAGTCTCATCAATGCTAAATGAATTTCCAGAAGTCATGAAAATAAATCATATCAAAGATAACCATAGAATACATTTCCTCACAACCCAAGTCCATTTTCTTCCGTAGTGCTATGTTTCCCACAGATATATTTTATTTAAAATCTTTTAAAGATTGCACTTAGTTTTAGTAATGAACACACATATGTATGTATATGCATTCAATGTAACTATTAACTTCTAAAAAAT
>NW_007821156.1:0-853 GCF_000696425.1 Galeopterus variegatus | reverse complement strand
CTCCTACACTGATTTCTATGGATGGTAGAAATACTACATTTTGTCTACCTTTTTGGAGGCCGATATGGCAATATATAAGAAAAACTTAAAAATATTTAAAGCCTTTGATACAATAATTCTATTCCTAGAGATTTATTACTATGAAATTATTAGATAAATAAGATACACACAAACATTTATATTTAAGGATGTGCATCATTAAATTTCTTATAATAGAGCAATTTATAAATACATTATGTGCTGGACCATCAAGCAACCATTAAAACCATATATTTTGAAAACAGTTTAACATGGAGAAATCTTCAACGTAATGGTAGATTAGAAATTCACAATACAAAACTGCATACCATGAGGACTTCTAAAACAAATAAACTACAGTTACATGTATCAATGTGGATAAATTTTTAAAACTTAACGCTAGGTTGAAACAAAGCATGCCACAGAAGACATACAGTTTAATTTAACTTACATAAAGGTAAAAAATAGGCAAAACTACATATATATATATAAAACATAGAAACCTTTAATAGGGAGCGACCAGGAAATACTGTCCTAATATCTTGCTGCTAGCTTTTCATGTGCTTTCTCAAGAGGCAAACAACTGTAAAAAGACAGGGAGCAAACAACAGTCAGCTCCTAGACCTGGAGAGGGCAGCTGTTGTCATCCGGGTTATGAGACTTGGGTGACCCTAGAGAGCTCAATTTCAAATTACTTTTTAATTTAATTTAGTTTTATTTTATCTTATTTTTATTTTTATCTTATCTTATTTTATTTTTTATTATTTTATTTATTTTATTTTATTTTATTTTATTGGCAGCTGGCCAGCACAGGGATCAAACCCTTTACCTTGGT
>NW_007821155.1:0-853 GCF_000696425.1 Galeopterus variegatus | reverse complement strand
GAGGGTTGCGATCCCGTTGCCGGTCAGTAAAAAAAGACAAAAAGGAAAAAAAAAAAAAAAGTTATAAGAATAATGGTTTCTTGCTCACAGACAAAATTGTAATCGTAAATAAAAAACAGCATAAATCATAATAACTTGTGGAGTATTACATATATTAAAGCATTCAGAATAATGTGAAAATATGAGAATGCACTGAATATTCCTTGAATTCTCTCCCTTCATTTTACCTTTTAAGTCATGAAAACATTTCCCTGAAATTTTATATAATAAAATGTGTTCAAATCACTGTGGTAAGCACTTGGTGTGTAATAGCTCGTTTATTCTTCATAGGGTTGTTGTATGAAAAAATGGGTGTAGAGAGGTTAAGTAACTTGCCCAAGATAAATCCCTCAAGTGGGATTTCAATGTGTGCAGCCGAAGACTGGAGTCCATGCAACTCTATGTTATACTTTACATAGTTTCTAGGGGAAAAGGGAACAGTATATTCATGTCCTAGGATGTTCATGTAATAGCTATGAAAAAGTATGGACAAATCTATTAAATTATGCTACACACACACACACACACACACACACACACACACACACACACACACAGTTTTATGGTTTCTAGAGATGGTAACCATAATGTAATGCACAGAAAAGAAGCAAAGGTACTTTATCTCTTTGAATCCATTAAAAATTCTATTTATTTACGTCAGTGCCTCCCTAGAGTTTCTTAAAAATTAGGGTATTTGATAGACTTGTTTATTAACTTTCTAACTGGTAGACAACTTGCATTGCTTCACCATACGTGGAAATGCATTACACTTCATGAAATACTTTTCTACCACCAGGTTTCTCATGTTGAAGTG
>NW_007821154.1:0-853 GCF_000696425.1 Galeopterus variegatus | reverse complement strand
TCCCTAGAAGATGAGAGTGAGGAGGTCAAGGCAGCCAGTGCCATACCTAAGAGATCTAAAATGTATCCACTATTAAAATTCCAGAATGATGAGGAGGCTCAGAATCCTGATCCCTCAGGAGTTGATTGGGGCTATCTGGACACAGAGGCCACTGAATACCATGCACCAGATGATGCATTCTTTGCTCAGCCTTTGTCACGCCCTCTCCCTTACAATTTGCCCTCCACTCCTGCGGTGGTGACTGTATCAGATCCTTTAAAAAATTTAGAGTCCAAAGTTCAACAATTAGAAAAACAAATTCTCTTAGAGGAAAAACTCCAGGTCTTAACAACCAAACTGCAAGAATTACAAACAAAACGTAAGAATACAACATGTCAAACTAAAGTGACTGGCTATTACCCTCCGTTAAACAACAAGTTAGCCCCCCCCCACAGAAAGAGCTCCCATTCATGTAGATCAAAGTCTTTTTGACCAACTTGAGGCCTTCCCAGTATCCGAATCTGTGGATAATGTGGGACGAATTACCTGCAAACATGAGATCTGGGATTTAATGTTATCAAAGAGCTGAAAGGCGCCATTTCCCAATATGGGCCCACAGCACCTTATACCCTTGCTATATTAGGATCTGTGGCTGAAAGCTGGCTCACTCCTATAGATTGGAACACCCTTGTCAGAGCCACACCCTTGGGGGGTGATTACTTACTCTGGAAGTCTGAATTTTTTGAAAATTGCAAAGACATTGCTAGAAAAAACCTTCAGGATGATAAAGATTGGGGTCTTGATATGTTGACTGGCTCCGGTGACTATTCTAGTATTGAGAAACAAAAAAACTATGAGCCAGGTCTATTTTCCC
>NW_007821153.1:0-853 GCF_000696425.1 Galeopterus variegatus | reverse complement strand
CCAAGCAGTGAGAGGAGTAGGAAGGATTACAGGGATACTGGGGGCGTTTCTAAACAGTCGGCCCTGTCCCCTCTCCAGAGGGGACAGGATCTCTCCTCAATCAACCACCATCTCCTTCTCTACTCTCTCCTGCCTGCATTTGCTTCCTCTAGCCACGTCTTAGAGAGGGAGCCCGTCCCTCCAGCCATGTCACAGAGAGGGAACCCCTTCCCTCCAACCACCTCCTAGTAAAGAAGCCCTGTCCCTCCAGCCACATCCTGGAGTTGGAGCCTTGTCCCTCCAGCCATGTCCTTCCAGCCGTATCCCTGAGTGGGAGCCCTGTCCCTCCAGCCACATCCTGGAGTGGGAGCCCTGTCCTTCCAACCACGTTCCAGGGAGGTACTCGAGTCAAAGCCTCCCTGGACTGAGGCCAGGGGGAGGGACACAAGAGCTCGCTGCAGAGCAGAGGTTGGGGCGTCATCTTCTCACTCAGTTGTGGACTGAAGACCCTTCCCTGCCCCACAGCTGGGGTTCCAATGCTTCCTTTTAATAATAATTTTTAGGTTAATTCAAGGGAAGAGCAGGAACCACGACCCCGAATGGCTCCTGGGTGCTTGGGTCATGGCGTAGGCCCTTCTCTCTGAGGGGTGGGGGCTGGAGGCTGGACATCACCGTCAGCTTTCCAGCAACAGAGACAAAGTCAGGCATATGGCAGGTGTGGGGTGGTCTGGGGCAGAGGAAACAGCTGTGCAAAGTGGGTCAGCATGACTAAGGCAGGTAGTAGGGAGAGCGACCTCTGAGGGACCTTGGGAACCACATGGAGGATTTGGCCTTGACCCGGAGTATAGTGGCAGGAGGCTGCTGTATTCATCCA
>NW_007821152.1:0-853 GCF_000696425.1 Galeopterus variegatus | reverse complement strand
GATATGTTCCAAGCAAACAAACTAAACCTACAGCTAAGAATAGTACCAGTGAACACTTTTTAAGCCCTTATGAAATGCCAGGCACATTATCTTAGGTTAGAAAAACTAACAGCAGTGATAAGAGCTGTGATCATAATTTTGGAGATGGGAAGATCAGGTGGGAAGAGGTTAAGTAGCGTGAGGTATGCCGGCATGGATGGCTAGCTGGGGCTGGTCCCAGGCACATGGCTCCCTCGCCTCATGTCTCAGCTATTTCTCTACCACTCAGAGGGAAAGATTATATCACCCTGAACTCTTAACTTCCAGTCTCATTTTCTTTCTTTTTGTTGATTCCTTTACCAATACCCTTGGCCACATATTTACACTTTGTTCAAAGGATCTGAAAAAGTCATGACTGCTGTACTGGAGAAATTGTTTTGTTAACATGCTTTGGCTTTTTAAAACTTGCCTCTTCACGTTATAGTTACACCTCATTTTACCTGGTCAATGTTTCCGGATATGTCACATTTAAGCCAATTGGGTCTTTTTTTTTTTTTTTTTTTTTTTTAAAGATGACCGGTAAGGAGATCTTAACCCTTGGCTTGGTGTTGTCAGCACCACGCTCACCCAGTGAGCGAACCGGCCATCCCTATATGGGATCCGAACCCGGGGCCTTGGTGTTATCAGCACCGCACTCTCCCAAGTGAGCCACGGGCCGGCCCAAAGCCAACTGGGTCTTAATACCACATAAAGGATTTCCGTGCATCTACAAAACCGAACACAAGTAGGGGGCTTCTTTTGCTTTGAATGTTTATGTTAGTTCTAGATCTCAATTTACACAGATTTTGCTTCCAGATGGCTTCTCCTGTGATTC
>NW_007821151.1:0-853 GCF_000696425.1 Galeopterus variegatus | reverse complement strand
GACTAAGACAATTTTGCTATACAACTCTCCTCTTCCTAAGTGGTTTCAGTCCTTTGCTGTTTGAAGTCTATCATGAATCTTTAGTTTATAAGTTCTTTTCTTCTGTATTTCCAGAAGTAGTGTTGCTGGGTGAAAGGCCATGAATTCTGGATCCTCAAGTTGTCAAACTATGAAGCTTCCTTTGGAGGTGGGATTGCTTATTTTTGTCATCTTTCCTGGTAAGGAATATGCTCTTAGCTTTTCAGAGGCACAGACCACAGAGCAACAGCTAAAAGGTCGGTGGTGAGCCTTTGGGTGTACTAGGCCAGCGACCGGGTGTGTGGGCTTTAGGCCCCGAGGTGAGTAACAAGACTAGAAGGATGAGGTGGGGTGTGGCACGTGGCTGGAATGACTTAATGGGGCGGAGTGAACCACTGTGCTTATCCAGAGCTGACTTTAGGATCATGATGGATCCCAAACATCTTGGAGTACTGGAAAGAGCTCTGGATGTGGATCAGAACACCTAGGTTCAAATCCTGCCCTTTCACTGACCAGCTCTGTGACCTTGAACCAATGTCCTCTCTGTAAAATGGGGTAATAATTCCTGTAAGAACAGAGTTTGGGGGAGGATTGCTTCACAGTATTTCACATCCCTGCCCATCTGAATGAGGGCCCCACTTACCCTTTCTGAGGAAGACTCACTTCCCAATGCTGTAGTTTTTTAATTAAAAAAATTTTTTTTAAATTTTAACTTCTCAATATACATTGTAGTTGATTTTCATGACCCTTTAGCCCTTCCTCTTGCCCCCTCCATCTCTCCCCCAGTGCTGCAGTTTGAAGGTGATTTCTGAGCCTGAATTCTCCAGGTAGTACA
>NW_007821150.1:0-853 GCF_000696425.1 Galeopterus variegatus | reverse complement strand
GGATGGTCTGCCACTGTGGGCTTCACCTCCGACACTGTCTCATCCTTTCTCAAAATGAGTTCATTTTTGAACTGCTGATTTCTTTGGAGCATTTTTCCCATAAACTTTTCATAAAGCATGAATGATTTTACCTGAGCTCCACCATCAATTTGATGTTTTTTCTTGTTTCAATTTTAGCAGAATTCATGTTGTTCTGATGGGGGCTCTTTTCAAACTGATGTCTTTTCATCCATACCATAGTGTCTCAAATTAGATCCTGTTCAGACATGTTACAACAAGTTAGTACAAGTTTATTTTGGTGAATTCTTTTTTTAAATCCATGCATAGATTTTTCATAATACACATTTCCATCAACTTTGAAGACCCCTGGTACATATGTGTGTGTGTGCGTGTGTGTGTGTGTGTGTACATAGGAGGGTTCTTCAAAAAGTTTATTAAAAAAATGGAATTAAAAGATGGTATGAATATTTCCATGCAGTTTTTGAATACCCCTGTGTAAATATACAAGAATATATATATATATATCTTAAAAGTACTTAACAAAACAAAAAAAAACTTCACAATTTTTATACTTATTACTTCTATATCGTTCTATGACTTAGCCATATCATAGCCATAAGCTTCATTTTCTACCTATATCTCTTCCCTGTGAGCTTCATAGTAATGATGATGACACTACGTGCCAGGGATTGTCACCACTCCACTTACTACTAGCAGTGTAGTCCTTACATTTTTCTGACCAATGAGTAATCCAGGTTCAGGGTTTGCATAAGGGTATCTTTTCTAGGGCCATTACAGTTACCAAGTGCACATACACTAAAAGTAAAGCCTGCCACACAGACTTTTATGCAGA
>NW_007821149.1:0-853 GCF_000696425.1 Galeopterus variegatus | reverse complement strand
GGGGAGCCACCTCTCTGGTCAGCTTGGACTCGGCCGGGCTGCTGGGTCACGGGGTGGTACCGCAGGGTGTGTGGTCTCTGCTGAGCTTCCACCTCTCATGCTGGATGTCTCCCTGTTCCATGCACACTGGGCCAGGCTGCTGGGATGCGAGGAGGCACCGCAGAGAGTGTGGTCTCTGTAGAGCTTCCCCTTCCCCTGCTGGATGTCTCCCTGCTCTGTGCACGCTGGGCTGGGCTTTGGATGGAGCCAGGTGGCAGCGGTGAAGCCTACCTGCTGCTGGATCGCTCAGCAGTTGCCCCCCCCACAGGGTGTGTGGTCTCTAGGGAGCTTCTGCCTCCCTTGCTGGACGTCTTTCTGCTCTTTACGCACTGGGCCGGGCTGCTGGTTCGCACTGCGGTGGTGTGGTCTCTGCGGAGCTTCTGCCTCCCCCACTGGATGTCACCCTGCTCCGTGCACACTAGGCCAGGCTGGGAATCGAGCCAGGTGTCTGCGGTGAAGCCTACCTGCTGGATCACGCAGTGGCGGCCCCACAGGGTGTATGGTTTCTGCGGAGCCTCCGCCTCCCCTGCCGGACGTCTCCCCACTCTGTGCGCACTGCGCCGGGCTGGGAATGGTGCCAGGTTGCGGCGGTGAAGCCTATCTGCTGGATCGCGGGACGGCAGGCCCCGCAGGGCACGTGGTCTCCGCGGAGCTTCTGCCTCCTCTGCTGGACATCTCCCCATTCTGTATGCACTTAATATTATGTTTTTATAGTTGTAAATCGGTTGATTTGTGGGAGAGAGTGATGCTAGGGACCGTCTATTCTGCTATCTAAATCAATATCTCGAATTCCCATGTACAGTTCAAGAAGATC
>NW_007821148.1:0-853 GCF_000696425.1 Galeopterus variegatus | reverse complement strand
TCCTCCTATCTGCCTATCTCCTGAGTGCTTCTTTTCATAGGGAATCTTTTTATTGCTAATTGGATTGGGCCTTCTTATTAAAGATCAATTTTCCTGTTAAGATGCCTAATGGAACACCTTTCTATAACATTTTTTCCTTTATATAAACCTTTTCATACATATAATCTCAGAGATGTCAAATGGCCGCTTGAGACCTTACATTTATAGGGGTAATAGAGAATAGAAGGACCTCTGGCCAGGACACATGCTCAAGCTCGCACTTCCAACGCATGTGTCAGTCATGGCTGGGAGAAGACATAAACAGCCTGGCTGTGCACACAATACCAGATGCCTCCCCAACACCAGCCGCAGAGACTCTAAACCAAATTTCTGAAACCACTTCATGAAAATTGGCCAACAGCAACTTTGTGATTGCATATAAATGCCAGATCCCTTCCCGATGCCAGCCTTGAGTTTCTTAGATGGTGCCATGTTCAGGTTGTTGGTAGTCAAGTCATGGGTTTATGAAGATACTATTTTTGAATGGTGTATGTATATAGCAATGGTTCTGAACTAGGGGTAATTTTTGTCTCCTGCAGGACACTTAGCAATGTCTGGAGACATTTTTGGTTATCACAACTGAGAGGGGGAGCTGCAACTAGCATCTGGTGAATAGAGGCCAAGGTTGCTGGTACACATTCTATAATGCACATGGCAGCCCCCAACTGAGAATTATCTAGCCTAAGTATAAATAGTACCAAGATTGAGAAACTCTAGTATATAGGCATCTATACATCGAACCAGGTGACTACCAATTGTCCCATCCTCAATCAAAACTACTGTGTTGAGAGAAAAGGACATTTGCAATTGGTCT
>NW_007821147.1:0-853 GCF_000696425.1 Galeopterus variegatus | reverse complement strand
ATGTGTCTGTTAAAATCAGTTGCCTTATTTATCCTTCCTCATCAGATATGTCCTGACCCATTCTTAATACAGCAGGGTTAATATTCCAAATATTCAACAATTCATACAGTTAGAACACCCGCCAATCAGAACTGGCCCAGCCTAAAGTCAGTGCGAGGGCTTGCTGGCTAAATACTAGGCAGTAAAATAGATAAAAGGATTCACAGGCCTCGGGTAGTCTGGGATACTAAAAGCTTAGTACGGCATGTGAGGGACAAGTTCTACCTTCAAGAACTCTTGAAGGCAATGAGATAAAGCCAAATGAACTATGGCAGAGACAAAATCACTCAGGGAACAAATAGTTCCCAGCAAGAGTTCTTGCTTTCCCTCTGAGAAATAGCAATCAGAGGGCTTAGGCTCTTTTCAGATATTAAAGATTTACTCAAGCTTATTATCACACCCACCATAATGATATTTTGCAATTACAGCTGATAGTGCTGCTTTTCATACAATACAAAGATGAGTGTTCACCCATGGCCAGGTCTACCTAACATAAATGTCACTAAGAAACTTAGCCAAAATCCAGGGTTTCGCTTCTATTCCCTAATTACATTTGTGTAAACTCAATTAACGGATCCAGCTGTGTTTTGTGCTGTTCTGCACCGCTGCTCCTCGTATTTAACCAGACAGCTCCCCACTTGCAATTGTGAAGGACAAGTCCACAGAACTGTTCTTGACATTGACCCAAGGCTCTCCTTTGCCACGTGCCGCTCTCTGTTGCCCAGTATCACCCCGCTTGCCCCGCCAAAATGGTAGACTCACCTATTAGGTGTTTTATATCCCAGACATTTCTGAGTTTTAAGAATCTCTTTTC
>NW_007821146.1:0-853 GCF_000696425.1 Galeopterus variegatus | reverse complement strand
TAAAAGTGTGAACTATAAAGCTCTTTATGTCATAATTAAAAAGCAGATTAACTGAGAATCTCAAGTAAGTTAGCAAATGATAATATCAAATTACATGTGTCAGAGGTCTTTAAGAAAAAAAGGATTAATTTATATATTCTTATTTTACAGTGTACCTTAGATTCCAAACTTGAAGACCACATTAATCAAGGCAATTGCTATCTACTTTGAAAATACATTAATTTGACTAATTACTGTTTTATTCCCATGAGGAAATGCCTTTGCTTGCTCATTCTTAGTTCTCCTGAATATCCCTTTCTCCAAACAAACATATACTTTCTCAGTTGTCTTCTTCTCTTTGTCTTTAAGTGTTTTACAGTTTGATTCACTCATTAAACATCATTTACATTATATTTGTGTTATTAACAAAAAATATAATTATGTGCTTGGGCAATAAAACTGGGAAATCAAAGATGATTTAGACTTTTGAAGTACTCACAGTAAGTGAGTAAAACAAACAAGTAAACAAACATTCTTAATATGATGCTTTGTACAGGTTAATATAGGGGTATCTATTATGATCTACAGTAGAGCCCATCTATTGATACTGGAGAGCAGTCATTGTTTGAAAGATTTTTTGTTGTTGTTAACATTAATAGTTTCAAAAAATAAAAGGTGTGGAAAAAAGCTAAGAAAACAAAAGATGGAAAGAATGGTAGGGTTAGGAAAAAGATTAAACCAGAAGTCTCATTAGTTTTTTTAAGATTATACTTTATTCGCTTTCTGAGACTTCTAACATCTGTTTTCTGACTATTAGAATATGCTTGTTCTTTTGTGGGGTAAATATTAAAGGATTTCATTAAGCTGATTTTTC
>NW_007821145.1:0-853 GCF_000696425.1 Galeopterus variegatus | reverse complement strand
CTACCTATCTATCTATCCACCTATCTATCAATCCATCTTAGAGTAATAGCTCACCAGAATCAATTTATTTATCATTGCATTGCTTTTTAGGTTGCATTCAACTCATATTTTTTCAATATCCACTATATGTTAGGCACTTGTAAATTAGATATGGTCCTTTTCTAGGTACTCAGAGTCTAATGGGAAAACCCACTTCTGTTTCATGACCCAGGTAAGCAAAGGGAGCTGAGTGAGCATCGCAGGCGGGCACCACCTACAGCAGATGGGATGTAAGTTATGGCAGCTTGCTCTTGTGTCCTCCCAAGATTCTTGACGGTCATGTCCCATATAACACTTGCCACAATGTAATGCATTTATGAGCCCATTTTCCTGGCCTTCCTGAGAGTTCCACAAAGACAATGCTTTTATGCTTCTTTGTTCCCATAAAGACCAGTACAGTGAATGGTTGGTACCATGGTTGGTACCATGAGTTATTTACCCAATGCAGGCATCTCATGAGCCTAAGCAGTGGTTGTAGCTGGTCCCTGCAGGGACCAGGCTGGGACATGCATGAGCGAAGAGAGCTAGAAGGGACTGAAGGCCTATGCCACAAGCAAAGGGAAGACTCGTGCCTCAGTTCAGGGAGGCTTTTGCCATGTTGGCATATGGGCTCAGTGTGGCTGGATATTCCCATTTTCCTAGAGAATCTGAAGAATCGTATATTGTGTAAAATCTACATTTCTAATGCTGGAAACTAATTTGCATTGTTTTAAAAACAATTAAGGCTGGAAAAAAAATAGAAAAAATGCAGCGCACTCCCTCCCAGTACGTGACCTTTCATTGAAAGAAAGGCCTGTGGATGTGTCGCACCTTC
>NW_007821144.1:0-853 GCF_000696425.1 Galeopterus variegatus | reverse complement strand
CCCAGACCTCATTAATCTTGCTCTGTCTAAACTCTGACCACACTCATGGTTTGCATTACACCATCTTAGCACTTGGCTTGGTGAATCTATTGACTAATTTTTTTTTAGTGGTTTAAGATGTCACTTTTATTTAACCAATTAAATGATAAGTACCTTGAGAGCCAAGAGATGCAGTGAATGCTTCCTCTATATTTGAGAGCCAAGAGATGCAGTGAATGCTTACTCTATATCTTCACCATACTTTTATTAAATGTTTAAAAATTATACGAATTGATTTCCATAAGCTTTCTAGAAGCAGGTGTCAGCATGTGATATCTACATTAGTTATCTATTGCATCATAACAAATTACCCCAAAACTTAGTTACTTAGTATATACTCATTACCACACAGTTCATTTGGATTAGGAATCCTAGACTCAGCTTAGTTGGGTCTTCTGATTCAGAGGATCTTAAAAAGCTAAAATTAAGGATTTTGGCCAGGTGCATTCATCTCAAGGTTTATTTAGGGAAGGGTCTGCTTCTAAACTCACTCATGGTGGTTGCTGGCAGAATTCAGTTTCTTACCGGCTATTGGGCTGAGACATTCAGTTCTATGTCAACAGAACATATAAAGGTAATGATCTTTAAAATGACTTAATATGGTCATGGAATATCAAAAAGATAATTGTGGGTGTGCGGTGAAGAAAAATAATAGAAAATGAAGTCAGAGCAAAGGGAGGTGGAAAGATCATTTACAGCAAAATTTCTCTAATGTCAATGCACATACAAATAACCTGCTAATATTTTAAAACGCAGATTTAAATTCAGAAGATCTGGAATGTGCCTGAGATTCTGCATATCTTACAATGAGATG
>NW_007821143.1:0-853 GCF_000696425.1 Galeopterus variegatus | reverse complement strand
ATCTTGCTTATTACCTTTATGGATTACTAGTAAACATGAGGTTAAACAAATTACTCAGGCTGGGAAACAAAGAAGAGCTTATATAAAAAGGTCAAGAAAAAACTCGGAAGGCATCAATGCACAGTTTAAGCCCTAGACTCTTTACATCCCTTGTCTCAAAAATCTCTTCACCTTGCTATTACCACCAGCACTGGACAGCTTTTTCACGATCCTTACCCCTTCCTATTCAAACCCCCATCCCACCCCCCAACCCATATCAGACACTGAAAGACCTGTCTTAACAAACTTTAAATTTTCAGTAAATTCTGACTTTGCTGTTCCTCCTCTAAGATACTGCCAAAGCTCTGTTGAAGTGGTGTTTTCTCTTACAGCTCTAAGCAATAAACTCAGCTTTGTCTTCTGAATAGGTTAAGTTGGTAATACTTGGGGGGCTGGCATTCAACATGATGTAATTCTAGAGGATAATTAGGCCTATGGTGGAAATCAGATTTAAGTGGAAATTGAGGAATGGGAAGAGAGCATTCAATCAATATGAAATTCAGCCCTTCTGAATAACCCATTCTCTTAACATTTCCAGTCCATACCTACATTGTCACCTCTACCTCTCAAATCCTATCTAGCTATCGCTTCCCTCTTCTTCACCTATTTGTAGCTCAAGACAACCTTAGTGTCATCCAAGCTAATTTAGTAGAATTTTTATTTCACTTGTTTTACCACCTACCAAGAGAAATACTTTTAGTGTATCAATATCACTTTCTAGACTCTTAGCCCCTGAAGAACAATGGAGTGAGACATAAATGTTACCCAATAAATAAAGAACTCAAGTGAGTTCAGTAGACAACAGAAAAGAATA
>NW_007821142.1:0-853 GCF_000696425.1 Galeopterus variegatus | reverse complement strand
TTTCAGTTTTTGTTTGTTGTTTGTATATAGGAATTATTGTTGATTTTGCATATTGATCTTGTATTTAGCAACCTTGCTAAACACAGTAATTAAGTCTAATAGTTTGAGGTTTCTTTTGGATTTTTTTAAATGAACTTGTAATTTGTGGAAAATGACACCTTTCTTTCTTTCTAATCCTCTTTCCTTTTTATCATCTTGTTGCTTTGGTTAGAATTTTAAGTACAATGTTGACTAGAAATTATGATAGAAAATTCATTTTTTTTCTTTTGGAAAATGTTCGAAATTCATCACTAAATATGATGATGCTATAGGTTATTTTTTAGATTTCCTACATTAGTTCTAGGAAGTTTTCTTCTATTCCTCATTTGATAAGAATTTTTATTACAAATAGGTACTGAATTTTATCAAGTTCTTTTTTACCATCTGTTGAGGTAATCATCTGTTTCCCCTTTTTTCCTGTAAATGTGGTAAATTATATTGGTTTTTTTTGATTGCTAAAACATTTTTGCATCTATGTTTATGAAAGAGATTGCATATATGCCTTCCTTTTAGTGCCTTCATAACATTATTTTGTCATCATTTCTCTAGCTTCATAAAACATGACCAATTTTCTTGAAGACTTTGTCTAAAATTGATTATATATGGAAATAGAATATATAAATATTCTAATATATATTATACAAGAGTGCCTTAAAAAGTTCATAGAAAAATTGAATGAAAAGACAATATGAATCTTTCATGAACTTTTTGAAGACCCCCTTGTGTGTGTGTGTGTGTGTGTGTGTGTGTGTATGTGCATGTGTGTGTGTGTGTGTGAAAATTCAGCATCAAAGCCATCTGGACTGGAAGTTCT
>NW_007821141.1:0-853 GCF_000696425.1 Galeopterus variegatus | reverse complement strand
ATTCAAGGACTGCGCGTATATTTATAGAGAGCTGCGTTCTGGGTTTGGATAGGGGGTCGACCGGGTGGTAACTGATTGGACGGGGCTGGGCGGGAGGTGAGCCTTGACCTGTGATTGGTTGAGGTTTGGCGCCGGTGGGCTTGTTTACTGCGGAGAAGAACCCGGAAGGGCGCCATATTGCCAGGGAATGTGCCTGTTTGGGCGTCCATGAAAGGGAAATCGGGTGCCTGTGGAACCCCTACATTCCTCCCTTTTTCCTCTTTTGCGGGGGTTGGGTCGTTGAAATCAACGAGCTGCTTCCTGCTGGAGGGGGGCGTAGTGGTGAAGAGGAATTGGGAGGAAATAAGAGGCCCTTTATTAGGCCCCAAAGAAAAGCAGAATATACAGTAATTTCGAGGGGGAAGAACTCTAGAAATGTTCCCTGGAGCCACAGGTCAGTTATTTGCTGAGTCCAGTGTGTGTAGGAGGCTGTAGGGGAGAGCATCCAGGCGTCCGCGGCTAAAACCTCCAGGAACAGGGACCATTGGCGATGTTGATCCATTTAACAGCGGGTTAGCCGATCCGATGAAGAGCGGGCAGGGTCTTCTGTAGCCAGCAGCTGGTAATTCCTAAGTAAAAGCTGGTTGAAAGTCTGGTTAGAGATTCTGCCCACTTGAGACTGGATGAACTTTATGATGCATGGCAAAAAAAGACAGGCTATGAGTATTATGGTTACGGGCCCTAATATTGGCCATGCCCAGGTGAGAAGTGAGCCTTGGAAAAAAGAGGAGAAAGAAGCAGGGTGGTTGGCTTGGAGGTCTGAGGCTAGGTTGGTGAGTTTGACAATATTGGTCTCTACCAGCCATGATTCATT
>NW_007821140.1:0-853 GCF_000696425.1 Galeopterus variegatus | reverse complement strand
AGTAATCATTATCAGCACTGCTCAAATATTTCCAGCCCTATATATTCCGCTTGCAGGGTATGATTGTACTACCTGTCCCCTTGTGATTGAGTGATGCATGAAACTGTTTCTAGAGACAATGAATTTGATCAAAAGTAACCTCTGTTACTTCTAGAATGGGGTGTTTAATTTACTGCTTGTGAGAAACACCATAGAGATCTCTCTCTGCCATGATGACTATAATGTTCCAGATAGTGGCTGCTCCCTCAGCAAGTATAGCACAGAGTAGAGCCTTCAGCTGACCCACAAGGGACATGTTGCGTGGGCAAAAAATAAACCACTAAGTTTTGGGGTTGTCTGTTAATATAGCCTATTTTGTGTAGTCTATCCTGGCTACTATTCATTTTTTATACATATCATTAAACTTACAAAATGGTTTACACATGGCCTTTTTAAATCTCAGGTCAATTTCTGGGAAGATGGCAACATAGTCTTTGAATCTCCCCCCCTCCTCACATAAAAACAAACAGACCAACTAGATAGCAAAACCAAAAAATATAAGGATTGCATTTGCCACAAAAAAAGACAAGGTATTCCCACAATCCCAAAATACAATGGGTAGGGATAAACCATTACTACCCATGAAACCTGCATGATATCGGTGGCTGTGCAAGAGGAATCAAAGGGAAGCAATGGGGCATCTGATGGACCTAAGAACCCCAAACAGCTTATATATATTCACTGGAAAGCACAGTGGGTCAATCTGAAAATAAGAGCTAAACCTGGAAGGAGTTTGACACAATCCAATAGTAAATAAACTCTAAAAACTGACCAACCAGGGCTACCATCTAGAACAGCTAGTTAAAAAAAAAAA
>NW_007821139.1:0-853 GCF_000696425.1 Galeopterus variegatus | reverse complement strand
TCTCAAATACTCAAAAAAGTAAAAAGCAACTACATTCTGAAAGTCCTGGCTTCACTGGGAAATGTTCTAAATCTATATGTAGCTAGGACATGTAAGTTCACATTTTAAAAAATACATGGTGTAAATAAGTGTAAGAAATTATCACTCGGGTAGTGATTTCATTATAACTTTAAAGAAAATGCCTAGAAATCTGATAGATTGTGCTGATGGACCAGACTGTGGGCAATTGAATTCTTGTCTTGCCACTATCATTCCATGACAGTCTTAACACCATTCAACACCATTAAACATAAACTCTGATATAAAAGATAACTACAAAACCATGTTTGCAGACCTCAGTGATTTCAATATCTGACTGTCTGAACCCTAAGTCATATGAAGTCATTATGTTACATATCTTTTTCTCCTCTCCCCAGCTGTAACATCAGCTTCCTCCTAGCTTTTAAGACCACAGTAATACAATACCACAGCTGGCCGATCCATGGCTTCTGTTATTTCAACACAAGAACATTTGGCAGAGGCCATTACAATAGATAGCCATTATGGGCAAAGATACAGGAATTCACAAACAAAATCAATCACTTCAAATGGCCCATAAAAGGAGGAATCTCACATTTAATATTCTACAGTAAATATTCACCCAAGAAAGCGTACATTAAAAGAACATTAGGAGGTAAATATTCATTGTGCTGCGTGGGGACTTGGCTGTGTGATTCCCATTACTGTTAATGGGTGTTTGGCAACTAAGTCCCTGTGCTTCACTAACCCTGGTATGCTCTCCTAAGGGCTAGATGTAAAACCAGAGTAATTCAGGAACTTCTAAGGTCATAAGCTTTCAGAGTTAGATCTCTTC
>NW_007821138.1:0-853 GCF_000696425.1 Galeopterus variegatus | reverse complement strand
AATTTAAACATGAATTGTGAAGGGAACAAAAACATTCAAACAATAGCAGTTTTCATGCTGTGTGGTCTCCAGAACTTATTCATCCTGCATAACTGAAATTTTGCACCCTTTGACCAACATCTCCTCATTTCCCTATTCTTGACCTCTGGTAACTACCCTCCTACTCTGTTTCTATGAGTTCAACATTTTTAAATTGCACATGTAAGTGAGATCAAGAAGTACTTGTCTTTCCATGTCTGGCTTATTTCACTTAGCAAAATGTCCTCCATGTTCACCCATGTTGTTGAAAACAGCAGGATTTCCTTCCTTTTAAGGCTGGAGAATAATATACATTATATATAAAACACATTTTCTTTGCCCATTTATCCATTGAGGAATACCCACATTGTAAATTATGCTGCAATGAACATCAAAAGGCAGATATTTGTTCCACATAGTGATTTTATTTCTTTTGGATATACGCTCAGTAGTGGGATTGCTGGATCATATGGTAGTAAAGATTTTTAGTTTTTAGTGGAACTTCCATACTGTTTTTCATAATGGCTGCACCAATTTATATTCCCACACACAGTATGCAAGGGTTCCCTTTTCTCCACATCCTTTTCCACACTTACGTTACGTCCTTGTTATGTTCTGTTGTTTTGATCATAGTTGTTTTAACAAGTATAAGGAGATCTCTCATTGTAATCTTGATTTGCATTTTTGTGATGATTAGTGATGTTGCACACCTTTTCATATACCTGTTGGCGATTTGCACATATTCTTTTCCAAAATTTTTATTCTGGCCCTTTCGCCATTGTTAAATTGGGTTACTTGTTTTTTTGCTACTTACTTGTATGAGTTCCTTATATTT
>NW_007821137.1:0-853 GCF_000696425.1 Galeopterus variegatus | reverse complement strand
TTATTTATTGCTGATGAAACATCAGGTTAGAGATCAGTATGTATGTGTGTACATATACATATATATAGCTTAAAAATAAATTAAGTTACTTTAATAGTTAATGACATTTTCATTATGTCAAATAGTCAAATAATCTGAATTTTTCGATCAGATGTGTGACTATCACAGAGGTATAGGAGTTTCTGCTCTAAAATTATATAAATACTTTTGGAAAATGTCTTTCTATGGAAGATTTAAGAGAGCACTCAAAACTGTGAAACCTAAACAGAACACTAACAAAATCATGCACAATCAAAATAATAAAATAGTAAAGTTCCTAGTAAAGAATGTCCTGATAAGTATAGAATTTGCATTAAAACATAGAACGTGAAGGCGGCTTGACAGACATGGCTGTGAGGAAGGATTGGGTCTGCTGAATGAGAAACACGAGGGCAGAGAAGCATGAGCTTCAGAAGGGGCAGCTGAAGAAGCAGGTTCTGGTTCCACGTGAAATGCCATGATGCAGAGAGGCAGGGCTTTAGCTCATTGTCTCGTGGTTGTTTCTTTTGCACCCAGAAAGACCTATGAAATAAGCACTTCTGAGGCTGAATATGAAGTTAAACTGATCCAGGAAAATCTGTGGGTACGTGGTCATGCCACACAAGACTATTTTGGATGGACTTGCTGTTTTCAGTTGTGTGAAAGAAACCTGCTTTCAGCTGCTAATTCTCAAAATGCATAACTCCGTCACATCTACGAAGTCCCTTTTGCCATAAAAGGTAACATATTCACAGGGTCCAAAAAGTAGTTTGTGGGGCCGACCCGGTGGCGCACTGGATAGTGCGCCGCTTGGGAAGCGCGGCAGCGCTCCCGT
>NW_007821136.1:0-853 GCF_000696425.1 Galeopterus variegatus | reverse complement strand
CAAATTTGAAAGGTTTCCTTTTTCACTGAGATTCTGATCCATTTTTTCAAGGAATTTTAAAGAAACAGAAAATATCTCATTTTGGAAAAAAAAAAAATGGAAGTGAAATACGGATAAATTTAGTATCACTTTAATTTATTAAATAAACATTCTTGAATTCATTGATTAAATTAGAGGTTTAGAAACTGGCTGGCTTTAAGGGATAAAAAAGCTATCTTTTCATTATTTAGGCAGTTAAGAAATATTTGCTTAAAAACGGAAATACAAATTTTTCTGATTATCACTGAAAATCACATTTATTACCATCACTTTAAAACAACCTCAGTGCTTCATCTCAAGCTCATCCTTTTATGACCTAAAAAAGATGAGACAAATAGAAAAAGAGAGAGAAGCCTCTTTTTTATTTTAAAAAGTGATTCCACAGTTCCGCAATATAACTACACTAAAATGTTTACGAAGGTAAAAGGATAACGTGTTCCATGTTCGTTTTTATAAACGCAAGTTCCTTCTTATATTAGTTATGCTGATGATTAATTTCACGAGTGTTACTAAGAAAATATCCCAGATCTTAAGGTGTCAAGTGCTCATTTTCTGCATAGATAATTATTAATACATCACATTAGTTCAAATTAATTTAATTCCATTTCAGCTCAGTTCAATTTAACCAATACATATTGGAGTTCTGTTATTGTGAGTGTCTGCATAAGTACAGAAAAAGATGAATGCAATCAACTTCCTGCTTCCCAGAACCTCAAAGCTTTGCACAGGAAAACACTCAGTGTGAGAATAAATGCAGGCAGCATGACAAGTAAATCAGGGGAACACGGACAAGTGCACTCAGTGTATTTTTCAA
>NW_007821135.1:0-853 GCF_000696425.1 Galeopterus variegatus | reverse complement strand
TTCCCATTTCAAGGCTGTGATGTTTTATCATGTTTTTAAGCCCTCTTTTTCACTGCTCTATGAGCCACAGCCCTGCGTCCCAGCCTCTGCTTGCCTTTGGCATGGCCATGGAACCTGGGCTACTCTAAGGCGGTAAGGGTCACATCAGGTCCAATTCTCCGGGGAGCTGGAATCAGTTCACCCATACTGGTAACAACCAAAATTCAAGATGTTTTGGGATCACACCCAATGCAATAAAGTTTTGCTATTCAACTTCCTGTACTGGCTCCACACTGGTCCCCAAGAAAGCAATAAGTAAACAGTCACTGTTACTAAACTGTGGGCCCGCTGTCTTCCCTTCCACAGTGCGGGCTCCAGACCAATGCTACCCGCTGGCTGTTTCAGGGTGGGAGGGACACCATGTACTTTTGCAGAAGAAACACAACTCACAGCAAGAACTCAGTGCTCCTCCTCGCTCTGCACCATCAACTGGTAGGACCTGTGATGTGACATTTACGCCCCCGACTCTGTCTCCCCTTGAGTAGAAAGTGACCACCCTGCCCACACTGGGAACAAATGTGGGGACACACCTGGAGCCAAACTACACTGACAGCTGTCACAGCGGGCTCTGGATGTGCCGCAGCCACAGTGGCGCTCTGGGCACCCAACCCTACCTGGCCTCCATGACAGTGACTGGAATTCTCCCCGTGCGCTCAAACACCACGATGGCCTTTTCAACATCCTGGGACGCCTGGTTGTGGGGCTGGTTCCCGTACAGGGAGGAAGGGAAAAAAATGAACAGAAGACTTAAGAGAAAAGAAAGTGACCAGGTGACGTCCCACCACCTGTCCTTCCTGGCTATGTAATTCTCTGA
>NW_007821134.1:0-853 GCF_000696425.1 Galeopterus variegatus | reverse complement strand
TCCTTAACCCAGGACACCCAGGTGCCCACGTGCACCTACGTCAGACAATAGCCAAGGAACATCTGGGCACACGTGCATATTAAGATCAAATGCTCAGCAAGACTGTGAACATCTGAGGGACCATGACCATTTTCCTTCCCTTTCCTTACAATCCACCCCTTCAGGGTCCCTCACCATACAATCTACGTGTTCAGAATCTTCCACGATGTTCCCTTAGCGAGGATAACTGACCCTTGCATTCACATACACTTTCCATCCCAGCAGTCTCAAAAGTATTTAGCTTGTTCCAGCACCAACTCAAAAGTCCAAAGTCTCATCTGAGACTAAAGACAAAACTCCTTTCAGCTGTGTACCTGTAAACATCAAAAACAAATTTATCTACTTCCAAAATACAGTGGTGGGACAGACATTGGGTACACATTACATTCCCATTCCAAAATGGAGGAATAGACAAGGAAGAAAAACAGGCCCCAAACAAATCCAAAACCCAAACAGGGCAAACATTAAGCACACTAGGGCATCTGGGCCCCCAAAGCATTGGGCAGCCTCACGCCTACCATTCAGCTGCCCTGGTGCTTGTGGCTTTTCCAGGCAGGTGCTGCATGTTGCGGGCAGTCCAACAGTTTTGGGCTCCTGGGGGCAGTCCTGCTGTCCTGCTCCACTAGACATTTCCCCAGTGGGGGCTCTCTCTGGGGGCTCTGATCCCACTCCTGTGCTCCACACTGCCCGGTAGATGACCTCTGCAGCAGCTCCACCCCTGCAGCAGGTCTCTGCCTGAGTCCCCTGGCTTTCTCATACATCTTCTGAAATCTGGGTGGAGGCTACCATGCCTCCACTGCTCTCACATACTGCT
>NW_007821133.1:0-853 GCF_000696425.1 Galeopterus variegatus | reverse complement strand
GCATTAATCAACAACCAGCACAACAAAACTAGAAAGACAAGAGTAAATGAAAAGAAAGAAAATGGTTGGATTAGTAGGCAGAAATCAACAGCTTTCTTATATCTAATAAAAGAAAACATGTGGTTAAAAAAAGAGATTTTTCAATAGCAATAAAAACTATAAAATTCTTAAATGTTACACAAATATGCAAGAACTATATGAAGACAATTATGGTTCTTTACTGTTAGTTATGAAGACCAAAATAAATGGATATGAGCATCTGGATGAACAGAATTAATATTGTGAAACTGTAGTGGTGAACTCTGTCATGCACCATCCAGATTCCTGTTCAGCGAGAGTTGTTGCCGTAACTCCCAGGAATGCCATGGACAGACAGCCTTCAGCTGACACCCTCTTTAGAAATGGCTTCAGCTGAAGAAAGCCACTTTGCCCTAGGCTGTGTCCCTTCTCTATTCCCTCACATCTGCTGACTGATTAATGAGGTAATTGTACCTTTTCTCGGCCCAACTCAGGACAACTCTAACTGGCCATTTTAACTTCAGAGCTTCCAGTGGGGTTGGCTGAGGCTGTAACTGGTTCTGCAATGCTTCGTCTTCTCCTTCTGACCACTACTGTTTTTTTATTATTATTATATTATTATTATTATTATTATTATTATTATTATTATTATTATTTATTATTATTATTATATTATTATTATTATTATTATTATTATTATTATTATTATTATTATTTTGCTTCTCTTTCACAAGGTTCTTCTTAATTAACATCGTGCATTCTATTTTCATTTCCAAGGTTCTTTCCCAGTGAACCCAGCCTGTGAAGATTATCCCTTCATCCCTAATTCATACGA
>NW_007821132.1:0-853 GCF_000696425.1 Galeopterus variegatus | reverse complement strand
TTATTGACAGATGTTTGTGAGAAGCTACAGAATACAGAATAATAAATGACATTTTTCCATTGTTTAATCCACTAAGTAGATGTGGATATCATTTATTGATATGAAGGCTGGCAGGGGGGACAAGTATATTGTGAGAATTGGTGATTGAAAAGTACATTTTATTATTCTTGGTCTTTGTACCACTCTAATGGAAATATGCACTGTTAGAAGTACATTGAACTCTTTCCTGATACTCAGAATTATTTCAACACCTTTCAAATATATTACATTGATACTCAAAAACTGAATGACACATACAGTTTATAGTAATATTTTCAGCATCTGCTTTCTTAAAGTCTGATAATCTTTTTCATCATTAAGCTCCAAATCCTCATTTGAATTGAAATAAAGTCTAAGTTGAAACAAAATGTTCTATTTTACATAACTTACTGAGTCATTAGAGTTGGTTATGAAATGAGAATGGATCAGGTCAAGTAATTCATCAGTCATTAGAGTTGGTTATGAAATGAGAATGGATCAGGTCAAGTAATTCATCAGTCATTAGAGTTGGTTATGAAATGAGAATGGATCAGGTCAAGTAATTCATCAGTCATTAGAGTTGGTTATGAAATGAGAATGGATCAGGTCAAGTAATTTGCAGTTTTTTATTAAGCACAACTTAAAGCTAATCCATAACATAAGTCTCAGTTCTCATAAATTCCTAAATACAGAAAACTTCTTTTTAATCCTGACTTCCTGAGTCCAAATAGAAATTTTGATATATATTTCCTTATGAAACATCCTAAGATTAAGTGAATGAGTACATTATATCTATATAAAACAAAAATAATTGTAACACTATATATATATATAT
>NW_007821131.1:0-853 GCF_000696425.1 Galeopterus variegatus | reverse complement strand
TAAGATATGAGAAAGAAACTGTTTTTAAATAGCATATGAAGTATGAGGTTTTAAAAAGGCCATGAGAGACAAATGTCTTTAAACTTCCATGTGATTTAAATGCCTCAGGGCAAAAAGGAGATAAAGTTTGTGACTCTGAGGAAATCCTCTTCATTGACTAAAAAGTGCTTCAGCAGATGGAACAGTTTAAGGGTGTACCTAGTTCACCAAAACTCATGTTTCAAGGTAACCACCATCAAGATGAAAAAGAAAAGCACCAGGGTGAGAAAACACAGCAATAGACTTAAAATTTCTCCAAACTGTACATTAAGTGTGAGTATTGGCTCTTGGAGCTGAATAGAGGCATATAGCTGAAAGACAGAGTTTTTGAGAGAGTTGTATTCCCCCAAATATTGTATTCCCCCAAATATTGTGGAAAAGCCTGTGAATGCTGGAAACTTTAAATGATCCTTGGACCTTAAATTTCTGTGGGCGGAAAGCAGTCTGAGATGGCTATGTAGTCCTCAAAGACAATATATTTCCCAATGCCCAATTTAAATAGGGCCAAGGAGGATGAAGGATAAGGAAGAAGATTTTAGAGGGAGAAAATAAAAGCTGCAGGAAACAATAAATGAGGGTACTCCTACCACCTCTAATCAAAGAACTTTTCTGACATTTCTGACAAATGACATTCTGACATCTTCTGACATCCCAATATAGCAGGTTTTCATAGTATCTACTCTACATATTTTAGAATTGCTCTGAATCAATGAGATATGTAAAGCAAACACTATTGAATTAAAGAGAGAGATCGACTCCAACTCAATAATAGTTGGTAACTTCAACACCCTTCTCCCAACACCAGACAGATCAT
>NW_007821130.1:0-854 GCF_000696425.1 Galeopterus variegatus | reverse complement strand
CATTATAAAACTGTAAGGGCTGCACTTGTAAAGGGGTAGTTAAAGAACACCGACCATTGGTTGAGTAATTAAGGGATAAATGTGGAAAAGCTACAGGTATAGGTCATCCCATGACCAAGCATAGCCAGCAGTCCTGGGCAAGATCAGGATTACTTGTAATAAGCAATTTATAAGTAGCATAAAGAAGATGAGAGGTCTGAGGGTCTAGATTTAATTCATCTCGATTTTCTGGCAAAGCTAATGGATGATAGGTAAGTTGAGGAAATAGGGTATCATGCATTTCCTGTATTTTTTCTTCCACCTTAAGGGTTCTGGTTTGATCTTGTGGTCCACCTCCGACAGACATATAGATAGAGGGAGTAATAGACCAGCAAACAGGCTTTCCTACGGGTCCCAAACAGGGAGCTTGGGCATATTTATGAAGCAAGCCCCACTGCGGATGGACGGCCAGCAAGATCCCCTCCAAATGTTCCTTTATAATTTCTAGTTAAAATAGCAGTAAAATATGTCTGATTATCTGAAATACACAATTGATATGAACCATAACAAGTACTATGTAATGTTTCAACAAAAGATTGACAGGGACAAGGCTTAGGGCCATCGTTGTCAGTGGGTGCGAATTGTGACTTATCTTTGCAACTATAAGCAGGAGAGGTTGGAGCCAGATAAGCCAAACGTGCTCCACAATCAACAACAGCTATATACAGTGAGGGAGGACTAATAGTGCCCCCTTTGCAATCACAAAGCTTAACAAAATGTTTGTTTACCAATTGTCGAGTGAGTTTGTGGAGTAGCTCCAGTGTTATTACTTATCCAAATAGGTGTAGCCCATCCAGGAGTATACCAATAATGAA
>NW_007821129.1:0-854 GCF_000696425.1 Galeopterus variegatus | reverse complement strand
TCTTATCAAATCTCCTCTGGCTTCTGTTCTCATCTTGACATTATCTTAGGGTCCTGCAGGATTTTGATTTACTTCAGGGAGGAATCAGCGTAGCTTTATTGATGTCTTCCTTGGTTTTTCAGTGTCTGTATAGTACACGTCTCGCAGCAAGTCTGCAGCTCCAGGCTGACTGGTAAACAACTTTACATTTGCATAATAATGACATCCTGCGCCATAACCAAGGTTCAAAATATCAAATAACCATGGAAAATGAGGGAACTCAGAGAATTACATGCTAAGAAAAAACCAAAAAACAACAATATCCCTCTGTTTTTGAAAAATTTCCTACAGCCCAGGTGGTTTTAGGGCCCTACATGGCTTCAGTCCTGTTCACGCCAACACAGTCTCCTAGTTCCAATTTTCAAAAGCAATTATCAATACCAGCTTCTGGTAAATCATTCCAGATATATTTTATGCATATGTAAAGGTATGTACTCTTATTTAAATGGGTATTGTTTTCTGTGTTTCAGAAGCTAATTTAGATCTAAAGACTCTTACTTACCAATATGATGCTTTAAAATGTAGCCCGAGGCTTAAGTAAAACCATTATTTTCTCACATTCAGTCTTAGCCATACATTATCGGTATTGTGGATCTCATCAGTAAAAGTGATTTGGGAAATTTGGCTCCATTCAGGACAAGAGTGAAAGAAACAGAGCCTTGTCATGTTCTGGGTCACAAGTCTTTAAATCAGCTCCAACCTATATTTGGTGACCCCTGCCATGGTATATAGCAGTAAAACTGTGATCCCCTTCGTCATTATCATGATGATGTTTTATTTTTTCTTTCAATGCTTTAAGTATTTCATTTCACTTT
>NW_007821128.1:0-854 GCF_000696425.1 Galeopterus variegatus | reverse complement strand
TCTCTATCAATGGGATTAGAAAATGAGAGCTGAAAGAGTCTAAAGGCAAACAGGTTTCAACGAGAAGAATGGCAGGTTCTTGGCAGAGCTTATAAAAGGATTCTAGGAAAGGGAAGAACTCAGTAATTGATTGGCAATGTCTGCTGTGGGTAATGCAAAGGAGGGTACTTGAGTCATGTGTTTAAATAAGCCAAGGCCAGTCCAATCCCTTAATCTTACAAATGAGGAAACTGAGTCAGGGAGTATAAATAGCATGCAAGTTGGGAGCAGGTCCATTGATAGAACCAGGCCCTCCGGACCCTTCCAGGCACTCCAATTGGTCCATTCTTCTGTCACTTAACCAGGCTCCACGCACTTTGGATACTTTGCAGGTGGAGGGACTTCTTCCCCAGGTCACAACTATCCTTTTCATCTGTGAATGAGGTCAGCTCTGATTGAGAGCTGGGTATCATCTTGCAACATGCACTTATGTTTCTTTTGGTCCTAGTCATTTCCTGGTAATAAGTTGAGGGCAATAAAATATAGTGCAATTAAAGCCAAATCCATACAAGAAAAAGCAGGATTGTGAGCCAGGTCACATGGATTTTAGCAGTTGGCACCTTAAGCCAATCTTCATGCAAATCCTCACACATGTACACTCCAGATAAGGACCTAACATGCCTAATTCAGTGGCTGAATTACCACTGGACTGAGAGCCTGCAATGTAAGTCAGGATGCCACATTTTAGTTATGAGACCTTGGGCAAACTGCTTCATCTTTCTGGGTCTCAGCTTCTTAATTATTAACCCATTCGTCCACCATAAGTTTATTAAACACTTTTGATGTGCTTGGGCACAGGTATGGGAGATAGAAAC
>NW_007821127.1:0-854 GCF_000696425.1 Galeopterus variegatus | reverse complement strand
CCCCCCCTGTAATAACCATAGATTCGTTCTCTGCATCTGATAGATTAGCCGTTTGTCTTTTGGTTTGTTGCCTAGATGACCTGTCCAGTGGTGAGACAGGTGTGATCAAGTCCTTGCCTGTTATTGTAAATGAGATGCTTCTATTACTCTGGAGTGTTATTTATGGAGAGAAAGGACACCTTCTTTTTTGGTTTTGGTCCCCGCTAGTGCCTCTCCTTGTGTCAAGGCAGTTGACAGTCTGGCGTGCCATCTGCACAGTGGCTGTGACTGCTGCTATAGAAACTAGCTGCTTTTGTGGCAGCCGTGGCAATTGTGGCGGCTATGGAGGGCTACCCAAGTGAAAATGGTGTTTTGGTGTGCTCTGTACCTGGTTGCAGCTGGGTTTGGCTTCCCCCGGCTCCACACCTCAGCGCCCCGATGGGGCCCCCTGTCCTGTTTCTAAACAGAGAAACTTGAGCACCTTTTTTCAGGGCAGAATTGGCTCCCAATTCTAAGAATCATTGGCTGTTTGTGTCAACACTACATTCAGACACTTGCCCAGGCTCATGCAGCCAGTCAGATGTTGAACTGGGCTGAAAGCCTGCAGCCTTCTAAGTCTCAGCCTCTGGAAATTTCTAGGATGTTGGGCCCTTCTTCCTCACCCCTCCTCAGAGGTTTTCAGCATTCTGCACTACAGCAGCATCTCAACGCTGCCACCGTCGGTCTGCAGCATGCATACGAATCAGCTCAAGAGTTTTAATAAAAAAGCGCATTCTATTCCCAGGATTCTCCCCTCTGTATTTCACTGTGTTTGAGTGTTTGAGGTGATACCCAGAAATCTAATCTGCCTTTTCTTTTTTTTTTTAACTTGAAAT
>NW_007821126.1:0-854 GCF_000696425.1 Galeopterus variegatus | reverse complement strand
TAACAATATTGATTCTGCCAGTCCATGAACATGGGATATCTTTCCATTTATTGGTGTCTTCCTCAGTTTCTTTCATCAGTGTTTCATGGTTTTCAGTGTACAGGTCATTGACCTCCTTGGTTGAATTTATTCCTAAGTATTCTATTTTATTTTATTTTTTGGTAGCTGTTGTCAATGGGATTGTTTTCTTGATTTTTTTTTTTTTTTGGATAGTTTATTGTTAATACATAAAAATGCGACTGATTTTTTGTATCTTGATTTTATTTTTTTCAGTAGCTGACCAGCCAGTATGGGGATTCCAACCCTGCCCTTAGTGATATAACTCCACGCTCAGCCCCATATGATGATTCTTCTTTTTTTTTCCTTTTTGTCTTTTTTACTGACAGGCAACGGGATCGCAACCTTCGGTGTTGCGCCCGTGCCACGCTCAGCCAGTGAGCGGGAACTGATCTCCACATGGGATCTGTACCCTCAGCGAGAGCGCCACCGTGCTCCCAAGCAGTGCACTCTCCAGTGCACCATCAGGCCAGCCCTATGATGATTCTTTTTTTTTTTTTTAACTGGGAAAATATCCAAGATTTTTATTTTTATTTATTTATTTTTTCATTAAATTTTTATTTTGTCAATATACAATGTATATGATTATTATGGCCCATCACCGACAACTCCCTCCCTCCTCCCTCTCTCCCCTGCCCCCCCAAGAATGCCCTTTCCGTTTGCTTGTTGTGACAACTTCAAAAAGGTATAGTTGTTATATCTTCTTCCCCCGCCTCCCGGTTTTTTTTTGTGTGTCTGTATGTGGGTGAATTAATTTGTTTATTTTTTAGCTCCCACCAATGAGTGAGAACATGTGG
>NW_007821125.1:0-854 GCF_000696425.1 Galeopterus variegatus | reverse complement strand
TTTTTTTTTCCTGGGAAATTAGTCTGAACTATACAGAAAAGGAGGGTAGTGCAGAAGGTTTTCTTTGTAGGGGGTGTGTAGGAGAGCCCACTTTCATTTACAAAAGTGTAAATCAAAAAATGTGTGATTGAAATGCCAAATAAATATTGAGAGCAGTAGAATTATTTACAAAGATTCAATCGGACTTATCCTTGGCAAAACAAATGTAGCAAAAACATTCTGCGATAAAATATTAGCATAATGAATTTTAAAACAAATGAGAGAGCACACATAGGTTGCTCTCATCATTTTCCATTTGAGAAGCAACAATGCTACATTCAAACTGTTAATGAACAGTCAGACCAAGTGTAGAATCAATTACACATTGCTTTCATTCACTCCAGTCCTGTATTCATAAGCATAATCGGTCCATCTAACAGACTGCATAATGATGCTGTGACCTGTCAATCATATCAAATTGCATGAATTTTAAGAAGAAAACCAATGCATGGAATTAAATTGATTTTCTTTTCTAGAGATACAACCATGAAACCAAGCATTAAAGGTGCTATTTGTAAATCTTATTGGCCAATTTATATGATAAGCACCACCAATCTATGACCTGAAACAGAATACTTGAAGTTCAGTTAACAGGAAATTGAATTACTGCCTGATAGTATTACAAAGTCAATGCTGCCTTTTCTTTCCATATAGATCAATGTTTTCATATATACATTTTCAAACCTTGTTTTTATTATATTTCAAGAAACAATCAATTGTCCATCAGGTGTTCCTTTCTAATCTGCAGCAGACGTCATTTAGAATGTACTTCAACTATTGTCCTGTGGCATGTTTCTAAGTTTGGATTTCTCTCA
>NW_007821124.1:0-854 GCF_000696425.1 Galeopterus variegatus | reverse complement strand
CAGTGGAAGCTTCATGAGGTCAGGAGCCTCAACTCTATTGTAATCCGATGTAGACTGTCCACAGAAACCACTTAATAAGTATTTGTTGAATAGCAAAGTTTGTGGATAAATGCATGAGTGTCACTCCCCATCTTATTTTCATTACCTTTTAATATTGATTCCCTAGAATACACTACGCTGTTCACACCTTCATACCCTTGCTCACGAAGTTCTTTCTTCTTGGAACATGACCTACCTTTCTTTTCCTGGCTAAATCATTCTCAACCTACAAGAGTAATCTCAGCTTGTGTTTTTTAGGAAGCCCTCCCTGAACCTCCTGGTAGGACTAAACTCCCTTCTTCTGTATTTCCAGAACATTTTGTGCAAACCTCTACTCCAAATGATCATGAAGTACAACATTTGTCTCTGTCTGTTCAATTAAATAACAAACTTCTTGGGACGGTGCCCAGCATAGAGCCTTGCACATAGTAGGTACTCAAATACTATTTGATGGACTGATTTGTACTAAGATTTCTTCTTATTCATTCAGGTTGGTGCCAGGTCTCATGTCTTCTGGGAAACCCTTCCAACTGACCATGCTGTGTATTGATCCTTTTGGAATTCCCCAGTGCATAGGACCAGAGTCATATCTTCTGATTTCATCATATACTTTTTTTGCTTTTGTTTTAACAGCTTTAATGAGGTATACTTGGCATACAATAAACTAGCTGCATGTATTTAAAGTGTACTATTTGATGTTTTGATGTGTCTATATAACCTGGAAACCATCACCACAATCAAGACAATAAACACATAATCCATAACTCTCAAAAGTTTTGTGTCCCTTTTGACTCACTTTGAATCCTCTACCTCCA
>NW_007821123.1:0-854 GCF_000696425.1 Galeopterus variegatus | reverse complement strand
ACACACACACACACACACTCTCTCTCTCTCACACACACACACATGCACACACACTCTCTCTCTCACACACACACACACATGCACACACTCTCTCTCTCTCTCTCTCACACACACACACACACATGCACACACAAAGAGGAAGGTGAACAGACTTTAAAAGCCTTAAGGATGTATCAAGCAAACGCAATGTGTGGCATTTGTTTAGATGCTGATTGAAACAAGCTACCTGTAAAAATACCCCATATGAGACAGAAGAGAAAAGGTGAACAATGACTAGCTATTTGGTGATATTAAGAATTAGCACTAATTTGTAGGTACAATTATTCTGTTTTTAGAAGTTCTTCTTAGAGTATACTGAACTATTTATAGAAAACAAAATAAATTGAGGGAGAACAATATGCATGTAGATATAGTAAGAACAGTCAGTTTTTGAATCTGGGTAATGAGTACATGGGGGGTCATTATATTATTCTCTTTACTTTTCCCTTTGCTTTAAAATGCATCATGACTCTCACTCCCTCCGCTCTGTCCTCTGCTCGCGTTCTCAGTCTGCCATGCCCTGCTCTGAAGAGACCCCTGCCAGACCCCTGCCATCTCCCCCCGCAAGCAGGCTCGGCCTTCGGAGGAGGGCGGCATGCGGCCCCACATTGCTGACCCGGGGGTGGGAGTGGGGAGGGGACTCTGACCTGTACAGTGCCTGTGATTACACGGTACCACCCATGCAGGAAGCCCTTGGGAAGACAGACATTCGGATCGCTCTTCCTTCTGGGTGTCATGGAAGAGTCGCTCCACATTCTGGCGTGGCTGCCAAACACTTCATAGATGCAGGAGCTGGTGTCATAGACAAAAATTAC
>NW_007821122.1:0-854 GCF_000696425.1 Galeopterus variegatus | reverse complement strand
TGTCGTATTTAAAAATTTATCTACATTCTTATTTTTAGCACGAGAATCATTTTATAGGTAAATAACCTGAGACTCAGAGAGTTTAAATGAGTTTTCTGAAGGAAGCCCAATAGGGAGAAAGTACTTCAATAATGACAAAATCCCTACCATTCTAATTCCATATCCAATACAAAAACTTTTCACCCATGTCTGAAATATAAGTAAAGATATACCAAACAATCATACCTAATCCAATTATTAAAAAATACATTTATCAGGCTGGCCCCTTGGATCACTCAGGAGAGTGCAGCGCTGGTAGCGCCGATACCACGGGTTCAGATCCTATATAGGGGTGGCTGGTGCAATCACTGGCTGAGCATGGTGCAGAAAACACCGAGCCTGGGATTACGATCCACTTACCTGTCAAAACAAACAAACAAACAAACAAACAACAACAACAACGAAACACATATATATATATATATAAAGGAAACGTATTTTCTAAACTATAACATACTCTAACTTTCCTCATAATATATAATCTATTATACATTTAAAACATATTAATATTTAGGATCAGTAAAAATTATACAGAATTTAACAACATTTAAAAGGAAATTCATAAATCTGAAAAAAATTGCGAATAGCTTTCCTAAAACAGCACATCATATTTTAGTCGTGAAATAAACGTACCATTCTTTGATATTTCACAGTGTTTGGAAATCTGCTGAAATACAGTATACTCTCCACTGTCAAATGTGATAGATTAACACACTCTTTGGATTTTGTAGAGTATCTTTGATAATGTGTAGAGCAGAAACATTCCAATGTTATTGGGTGGCTCAACAGGCTCCTCAGCCCATTCATACGAGTTT
>NW_007821121.1:0-854 GCF_000696425.1 Galeopterus variegatus | reverse complement strand
CTTTCAGAAGGAGAGAATAATCCTGTAGTTAGTAGAGGTGAGAAAGGGGGAGGAGGAGAGGGGATAGAGAGTAATTGGGTAAGGGACATAAAAAGTAATTATGATTTGTAATGATGAACATGTTAATAGCATTAATTTGATCATCACATGCTGTACACATATACTGATAGTGAACTTCGTACCCCATAAATAAGTATAAATAAAAATAAATAAATTACTTAATTACATAGTCTTGGGTCCAGATCTGCATTTTCCACATACCTGTAACACTATACAACTACTTAACCTCCCTAAATCTCAATTTTTGCTAGGATAAAATGAATTAATAAATAAACAAGGTTTAACACAAGGCCTAGCATGTACGTTATAAGTCCCCAGTGGTAACAATATTACTATTGTTTTCATTGCTGCTGTTGCTGTTGCTGTCATTATGTGCCAGATACAAATCTATTTGATTTGATTTGTTAGAAGTTTATCGCTCCATCATTTTTCGGTTCATATGTCAAAAAACTACTATTTTATGTAACACTTTTATTTCATAAATTGCATTTAGATTAGAATGGCTAAGTATGTTTGTTCTTACCTGCAATTTATTCAGTAATGTAGAGGTTAAAGTTGATTTATTCAAGATGTAGAAACAGAGAGAATATCACTAAGTATAGAGCAAATTAGGAATATAAAATGATAGTTAAGCAATATTAGATTGGCTAAATTCTCTCTATACCTAATTAGTTCTCTCGTTATAAATAATTAGTTACTGGTAGGTTCTTGCTAATCTCTACTGTATTTCTAACATGACTCTTAGACACAAAAATACCTATTAAAAAACAAACTTCTTTCTTCTTTCTTAGGCT
>NW_007821120.1:0-854 GCF_000696425.1 Galeopterus variegatus | reverse complement strand
ATTCAGATGTACTTTCTCTCAACTCTTTTTCCTGGTAGGTAATGAGAGAATTTTTTTTTTTTAATATCTCTGAGAATATGAGGGTAGTTCATCCATGTTAGGCAAGAGTAGATATGGTTATCTTGGAAGGTGAATGTGATTATTTTTATTGCCTTGGTCTTAAAAGACTTGTAGTTTCAAAGGCATGGTGATCCTTGGTTCCTGTAGTCAACACCACGCCTATGTTTCCAGAAAGGATATATATTTTTACCTAAAACCAAAATAAAAGTTTCCATCACCTTAATAAGAAAGCTTTTTAAAAAATGGGAAAAAAAGTTTAAAACTAAAGTCCACACAGTATCCAAAAGGTAGAAGCAAACCACGTGTCCATGGACAGATGAATGGATAAACAGAATGTGGTACATATACACAATTGAATATTATTCAGCCTGAAAAAGGAAGGAAATTTTGACACATGCTGTAACATGGATGATCCTTGAGTACATTATGCTAAATAAAATAAGCCAGACACAAAAGGACAAATACTGTATGATCCCAGTTATATGGAATATCTAGAACAGGCAAAATCATAGAGACAGAAAGTATGTGAGAGGCTGCCTGGGGTGGAGGTGGGGGAATGGAGGGTTAGTGTTTAATGGGTACAGAGTTTCAGTTTTGCAAAATGAAAAGAGATCTGTGGCTAGTTGGTGGTAACGGTAGCAAAACAATGGGAGCGTATTTAATGCCACGAACTATACTTAAAAATGGGTAAAATGGTAAATTTCATGTTATATATATTCTACACAATCAAAATTTTAAAAAAATCTACAACAAAAGGGCAAACTACTAAAACTAATTTTTAAAACTCACAAGTT
>NW_007821119.1:0-854 GCF_000696425.1 Galeopterus variegatus | reverse complement strand
TTACATTCCTACCAGCAATATATGAGGGTTCCAATTTCTCCACATTCTTACCAATACTTGTCATAATCTGCCTTTTTAAGTTATTTTTTTATTGTGGCAAAATATATATAACATAACATGTACTTCTTTAACCATTTTTAAGTGTACAACTCAGTGTCATTAAGTACATTCACAATATTGTATAACAATCACCACTATCTATTTCCAGAACTTTTTCGTCACTCCAAATAGAAACTCTGTACCCTTCAAACAAATAACTCCTCTTTCCCCTCTCCCTTGCATCCCTCTACTTTCTTTCTCTATGAATTTGCCTATTCTAGGTACCTCATATAAGTGGAATCATACAAAATTTGTCTTTTTGTGTCTGGTTTATTTGACTTAGCAAAATGTTTTCAAGGTTCGTGTATGTCGTAGCATGCATCAAAATTTAATCCCTTCTTATGATTGAATATATCATGTTATGTATATACCACATTTTATTCATTCATCTTTTGATAGACACTTGGGTTGTTTTCACCTTTTGGCTATTGTGAATAATGATGCCATAAACATTGGTGTAAAAGTATCTGTTTGAATCTCTGCTTTCAGTTTTTTCGGGTATACACCCAGAGGTGGAATTGCTGGATCATACAGTATCTCTATGTTTAACTTTCTGAGGAACCACCAAACTGTTTTCCACAGCAGCTGCACCATTTTACATTCCCACCAGCAATGTGCAAAAGTTCCAACTTTTCCACATCCTTGCCAACTTGTTATTTTTGATTCTAGCCATTCTAGGGGGTTTAAAGTGGTACTTCGTTGTGGTTTTGATTTGCATTTCCCAGATACCTAATGATGTTGAGCATCTTTTCATG
>NW_007821118.1:0-854 GCF_000696425.1 Galeopterus variegatus | reverse complement strand
ATGGTACAGCCAAAGACAGTTTGGCAGTTCCTCAAAACGTAGCTTTTTGGGGTTTTTGGGGGGTTTTTTTTAGAATTCTGGATATATTTCATTTTATCTCAAAATAATGAACATACAGTTAGTTACCTTATGACCCAGCATTTCCCTTCTAGATATATACCCAAATGAATTAAAACCATGTTCACACGAAAAAACTTGTACAGATATTCAAAGCAACATTACTCATGATAGCAGAAACAACTCGTGTCTTGTTAACTGGAATGGGTAACCACAATTTTGTGTAATCATACAATGGAATATTATTTGGCAGTAAAAAGGAATGAAGTACTGATATATGTCACAACATAGATGAACCTTAAAAACATTATGATAAGTGAATGAAGCCAGACACAAAAGACCACTTATTATATGATTCCATTTACATGAAATGTCCAGAATAAGGTAGATCAGGGATTTCGAGCGGATTAGAGAGTGAGGGAGGTGGAGAGTGACTGCTAACGGGTGTGGAGTTTCTTTTAGAGCAATGAAGATGTTCTGGGCTTGGACAGTGATGATGGGTGTACAACCTTGTAATACACTAAAGCCACTGAGATGTATACTTTAAAGGTGAATTTTATGGTATGTGAATTATATCTTAGTTCACTGAGATATAAAAACTGAGGGAAAATCACTGGTTTGAGAGCCTTTTTGCACTTTTAATTTTTTTTAACCAACATAGCAAAGAATGTTCGTTTTTATATAAAATGCCGTTTGTGGCAATGGAAAAATTATGTGGACCAACTGTTTTTCTTTAGTAGTGTTCTATTCTAACCACTGTGGACTACTGACATGATAATACTTAGGGTAAAAGACCC
>NW_007821117.1:0-854 GCF_000696425.1 Galeopterus variegatus | reverse complement strand
AAAAAAAAAGAAATGCAGTACTTAGAGTGCTCAGCGCTTAGTTGAACACAACAGGACACAGCTCAAGGACTGTGCAAAAGCTACCCTGAAAGGCAGCCCTGAGCTCCTGGGTCCTGTACAACATGCCCTGAAGGGCTTGTTGGGTTGGGGTGCCCTCGCGTGGCTAACGGTGGGCATCTCCAGGACAGGGCTGGGCCAGGCCTGTCCTGCTCCCTTCTAGAAGGAGTCTCTGTGGTGAACTGTCCAGCCAGAGGCTGTGCTGTGCTTACCTAAAGGGATGCAGAGGCCAGATACCACCCTGTGCCCAGGGTGCCCGACCCCCACTAACAACAATGCTGTTATGCAAGATGCGTCTCTAAGAACACTCAGAACCTGACACAAAGAGGAACGAAACGCCACCTTTCTGATAAGCAGGTCCACAGCATCTGTTGTCCTAGAATCCCCTGCACAGCCCCTCTGTGGGGAGGTCCAGGAGGCTCTTTGGGGGGGGGGGTCTGGAAGGCAGAGTGCTTCCTGAGTGGGCCCAGGAGTCCGACCACTGCCACCTGCAGAACCCACACGCCCTCCATTAGAGCTGGACTGGTCCGCACATGAGCCCTCGCGAGCAAATCCAGCTTGTAAAGAAAAGTTCAGCAACAGCATGTCCTTCCCTCTTCCCGATGCTCATTCTCTGCTGGGGGAACCGGCCCACTGTGCCTCCCCAGAGTGGCCGGACACAGGGAACAGACAGGCACAAAGTGGAGAGCTGCACAGAGCGGCTGCACAGCAGCAAGTCTGGCGAGCGTGGGTGAGTGCTCACATTCGTGCACACAGAGACAACGGGGGATGGGCGCACACGCGAGAAAGCGCTTCCA
>NW_007821116.1:0-854 GCF_000696425.1 Galeopterus variegatus | reverse complement strand
CCTTCCTCTCCCTCTTTCCATTCTCAGTCCAATGCCATGTTCCTTAGGTAAAGCTCATTCTACTGGGAAGAGTGGAAAAGTGGACATTCATTTCAAACACATAAAATACATTTATATTTTAAAAATACAAATGATGAGAAAGTTGTTATTGTGAACTCTGAAACTGAAAAGTTAATGGAATTATTATCGACACTTAGGAAATAGGTTCAGGGACTTAGGAAGACATCAGGCTCCCTGAAATCCACTGAGCTATGGCTGTTGCTAACAACTCAAAGGCCATCTTGGGCTGCATGGACAGAAATACAGCCCCAAAGAAAGATGTCTCATGTACAAAGTCCTGGATGATGGAAATCATACCTCAAGGAAACATTGAAGGGAATCTTGAAAAGTGAAGAGTCACATGAAGGTTAGAGAATGGTCTTCAAATATTTGAGAAGCTGTGCTAGGGACTGGATGCCCCCCCAACCTCACTGAAGCTTAATTCCCACTGTGACTGTAGAGGGTGGGAAATCCTGTTATGATAATTTAAAGGGGGGGGGGCCTTGAAGAGGTGATTAGATTGTAGGACCATGCCTAGTGAATCGATTAATAATGGTGGTCAGATGCATAGCCAAAGCAATCCTGAGCAAAAGAAAAAAAAAAAAAAAGATAAAGCTGGAGGCATAACACTACCTGACTTTAACTATATTACAAAGCTATAATAACCAAAACAGCATGGTACTGGCATAAAAACAGACACATGGATCAATGGAACAGAATAGAGAACCCAGAAATTAATCCATATGCCTGTAGTCATCTGATCTTTGACAAAAGCAGCAAGTCTACATACTGGGGAAGAGACTGCCTTTTCAACA
>NW_007821115.1:0-854 GCF_000696425.1 Galeopterus variegatus | reverse complement strand
GCTGATTTATTTCTTTTTTTCCTTCAAGTGGGCCATACTTCCCTTTTGTGTGTGTGTGTGCCTGTGTGCGTGTGTGTATGTGTGTTTTCCTTGAAAACTGGACATTTGGATTAAATAACATGATACCTCTGAAAATCAAATTACCTCCCTTCCTCAGGGCTTGCCCTCTTTTGTTTTTGGCTGTCTCTGTGCCAAGGATCAGCCTGAGCTGTAAACTTAAGGTTTTCTTAGTTCTTTTCTGAGCCTGTGTTTTTGCTGGTCATGCATAATGACTTTCTAATACCACCTCCCTGCCTCTGTATGTGTGGTTGCTTTTGACTGTTCTAGTCTACAATTTATGGCTACCAAATGGGAAGAAAAAGAGAAAAGAAAGTGAGAAGAAAAGGTGCCAGCCATTTAAATCCATTTGAAGTCATTTCAACCAGAGGTATTGGTGTACACAACAATAGGGTAAGGCATAAAAACAATGACAGCCACTCTTTGTCTGCACTTCTGTGAATAGAAGCAGCAAGGAGTAATCAGAGAACAGATTCCAGATATTTGGTGGATGGGGTCTTTTTTTTATACCACCCTGCCTTCCAGAAGTTGTGGTCAAGCTACTCCAGGTGCACCTGCCATGGGGCTAAGTGGTAGAAGATGGGTAGCTGCTACTATAGTAAGAGCTAAAATTGAACAAAAGTAACCACAATTTCCCAGCCAAGCCTTCCCCTGGATGTTGCAAAACTTTAATAGACTCGAGAGTTCAAAAATAGCTACGTCAGATAGATTCTGCCAGTGCAATTGTTGTCTAGATAGACAGACACATTTGTGGGGCTTCCAGAGTACTGCCGTCTTCCCAGAAACCTCAAGACTAG
>NW_007821114.1:0-854 GCF_000696425.1 Galeopterus variegatus | reverse complement strand
AAAGGAGAAACTGGGTACAGCCCTGAGTCGGTTTTTGCCTCAGTTTTTATTGAAAAGACACTGAAATCACAGGAAAAGAACAGATGGTTAATCAATCATAGTAAGAACATACAAAAATTGGCTATGTAACAATCTTCATCCAAGCGTGCATGGTTCAAAATAGTTTAAACAATATGCCATCAAAAGAGTCATAAATTTAAGCTATGGGACATGCAAAAGAAACAGACAATCATGAAAGTGCCTGACTTCTTGAGAAACTCAAAACAGCTTAAAGCAAAATGTGGAAGAAAAAAAAAACCCATGTACTAACTAATCTAGCAAAACATCCTTGGAAATCTCAAGTCACGTATTATCCCATCATTTAAGCTTTGTTGTATTAAGGGTTATTGCCCTCCGAACAATCCCTGTTTAGTTTCAGTTCTCTTGTTCACATTAAAGTCTTTAAACCTGTGTGAGTTTCCTTCTCACAAAATCTTCCAATGAACCCATTATATTAACAATCAGTGTATATAATCCCTTACCTAGACAGTGATTAAAATTGATTCGGTGGGCTCTTGTCCACTAGCTGTAAGCTCTTGCTTCCTGTCTGAGGACTTTTGTCCCATACATGCATTACCTAAAAAGCCTATACTAAAAATCAAATAGGAATCAAAATTTCCAACCCTCTACAAATTATAGATATCTTGCAGGTATTTGAAACTGTCATAAGACTGATGAGAAATATTAATGTGATGTAACTTGTGGTTTAGATCACTCCCAGAATCAACATGTCTCCCATCCAGAGTGGCCCTTGGGGTGGAAGGAGGTTAGGAATCTTGTAGAAAAGACTCACCCTTCTGCCTGTGAACCATCTG
>NW_007821113.1:0-854 GCF_000696425.1 Galeopterus variegatus | reverse complement strand
CGGATCCCACATACAGACCGGTTCCGCTCACTGGCTGAGCGAGGTGCGGGCACAACACCGACGGTTGCGATCCCGACGGTTGCGATCCCGTTGCCGGTCCCGGTCCGGTATGGGCGCGACACTGAGGGTTGCAATCCGTTGCCGGACACGAAAAAAGACAAAAAAAAAGGAAAAAAAAAAAAAAAAAAAAAAGAACAGGGAACTGTATCCACTGTGATTGTGGCCTATCTGTCTTCTGAATCATCGTATCCCCAGTACAGAGACTGGTGTCTAGAATATGATAGGCATTCAACAAACTTTTGTAAAATGAAAAATACTTTGCCCAATGTCACATAACTATTATTGGAAGATTCAGGTTCAGGTCTTGAGTCTGCCTCTAAAGCCCTAGTTATTAACTATTTCATGATATTTCTTCTCACATAAAACACTTAAGTCTATATAATAACCTAAAACCATAATAAACCAACTTTAGGAATACCAAATTGAAGTCTACTATACCTGCAAAAAAGTGCATAAAATATACTTGTAAGCTTAAAGAGTAATAATAAAATGATTCGTCCACCACTGTTAAGAAATATAACATCATCAGTACTGTAGGAGCCCCGCATCTCCCCCTGCCAATCTCCAGAGGTAACTCACCAGAATTTTGTGTTTATCAAGCCTTTGCCTTTCTAGATTGCTTTAACACATGTTGGTATCTGTATTAGTATGTTTCTGTTGCTTACAACAGAATACACAGAACTGGGTGATTTATAAAGAAAATCGAAATTTATTGCTTACAGTTTTGGAGGCTTGGAGTCCAAAATCCATCTGGTGGTGGTGACAGTGACCCAGGGGTCTCACATTGCAAGATG
>NW_007821112.1:0-854 GCF_000696425.1 Galeopterus variegatus | reverse complement strand
GCTATTGAATTGTCATAGCTAATATTTTCTTGAGAATTTTTGTTGCATCTATGTTCCTCAGGGATATTGGCCTGTAGTTTTCTTTTGTGTGTGTGTGTGTGTGTGTGTCTGATTTTGGTATCAGAGTGATGCTGGCATCATACAATGAGTTTGGAAGAATTCTCTCTGCTTTGATTTTTGGAATAGTTGGAGAAGAATTGGTATTAATTCTTTTTTAAAAGTTTGGTAGAGGGCCGGCCCCATGGCTCACTTGGGAGAGTGCAGCACTGGGAGTGCAGCGGTGCTGGGTGCGCCGAAGCCGCAGGTTCAGATCCTATATAGGGATGGCCAGTGCGCTCACTGGCTGAGCGTGGTGCAGGCAACACCAAGCCGAGGGTTCCGATCCCCTTACCGGTCACAAAAGAAAAAAAAAAAGTTTGGTAGAATTCAGCAACAAAGCCATCTGGTTCTGGGCTTTTCTTGTTGGGAGATTACTGCTTACTAATTTAATCTTGTTAGTTATTATTAGACTGTTTGGGTTTTCTATTTATTCTGGTTCAGTCTTGGTAGGTTGTATGTGTCCAGAATTTTATCCATTTCCTCTACTTTTTCCAATGTGTTGGTGTATAGTTGTTCAAAGTGTCTCTAATGATTCTTTGTATTTCTGTGATATCAGTTGTAATGTTTCCTTTTTCAATTCTGATTTTCTTTATTTGAATATTTTCTTTTTTTTCCTTAGTTAGTTTAGCTAATGGTTTGTCAATTTTGTTAATCTTTTCAAAAATTCAACTTCTCATTTTGTTGATCTTTTGTATTTTTTTTTTTTTTTGGTCTCTATTTCATGTAATTCTGCTCTGATCTTTATTTTTTTCATC
>NW_007821111.1:0-854 GCF_000696425.1 Galeopterus variegatus | reverse complement strand
CAATTATTGAATCTTAATGGCATATGTAACACAATATGAAAATAAATAACCTGAAACACCATCGATTGATTTCCAGAATTGATTCACCACATGGCTAGTTTTATGTCCATCAATAAATGACATATGCCCCTCCTCAAGCTGCATGCCTGCTTAAAGGGGATACTGGGTCAAGGAAACAATTCTTGCCATGCCAGAAACATGAATCTATTCTATTTTTATGAAATAATGAAATTATAAATTACAAGTAGAATTTATTGAAAACAAATGTTCAAGTATCTACAGTGTGTAAGACTCTCATAATGGTTATTAGCTTCTTTAAAGAAAATGTAAAGAAAAATTAGGAATTTTTTTCTAATTATTATTAATGTTTCATCCATGCAGGTGTAATGCCTGACTCTCACAAGGAATAGCCATAATTTTTGTTTATAGGATAAAGTTTCATGCATCCTTACAGTGATTCATGTAAGTGACCATGCATTTATTTATTTTATTCTGTTTTAATATAATTAATATGTTGAGTAACAACAAATCCAGTATCTCCAATAAAATTAATCCCATCAGGGCAAGAGGAAGAGGAATTTTAGAAAGAAGCAAATATTCCATATATAAAAATAAATAAAATTGTTAAATTTATTTAAATGATTAAATAATCATTGCATGTATATTCTATGCAATGTATTTTTTGGTTGGAGATATAGTAGAAAACAAATCAAAATAAAATCCTTATCTGCATGGAGGTTCTATTCTAATTGAGAGGTGGGAGAAAACTATATAAAATAAATAAAACATACAGATATAGATACATAGATATTGCCAAGGAAGTACATATGCATCTGGGAAGAGCAGAGGTAATG
>NW_007821110.1:0-854 GCF_000696425.1 Galeopterus variegatus | reverse complement strand
TATCTATGTATCTATCTATCTATCTATCTATCTATCTATCTATCTATCTATCTATCTATTTTGGTGTCTGGCCGCTATTGGGATCCAAACCCTTGACTTTGGTGTTATCAGCACCACACTCTAACCAGAAGAGCTAACTGGCCAACCCTCTCCTGGCGTTCTTGACTCCAGTATCTGCAGGTTCTCTTCTGATTTTTATGACAGCTCCTATCCAGTCCCTTTTGTCATTGCTCAAATGCTTATGTTACTCAGTTTCCTGACTGTGGACTCCTTAACTTCTCATTCATTATATTGTCATTATCATTATCATTACTATTTATAGACTGATGGCCTCTAAATATCGATCTCTAATCCAGATATCTCTGTTAAGTTTAAGACCTGAATTTCCTTTCCCCACTGGAAGTTTCCTGAAATCTGCCAATTAAACCCAACTCACCTAGCATTCAGCCCAGCGTCCATCTTGTCACACCTAAATCTGCTCAAATTTACGCATGTTGAATAATATCATCACCATTTCCAGTCATCCAAGACAGTGCTTTTGAACTTGCACTTTTCTCAGCCTTCCCCTTTTCCCATATATAATTTTTAACCGAATTAAGTCTTTCCAACTTCCCAAATACCACTGTGATCCATACTGTTGTCTCCATTTCTGTACTCATTATCACAGCTCTTGGTTTTTCCACACCTGCCTGACTGAAATCTGTGTCACTTAACGTGCTCAGCCAGGCCCCTATCCCCTCAATCTTTCCACCACTGCCATCAGGGAGATTATCGGGAAATGCTAACTCTGTGCCACCGCACTGTTTTCAGTCCTTCAATAGCTCCCCTTTCACTAGAATAAAGATCAAACTTGT
>NW_007821109.1:0-854 GCF_000696425.1 Galeopterus variegatus | reverse complement strand
CTGTAGACCAGTTTGGGAAGTATTGCCATCTTAACCATATTAAGTCTTCTGCCTCATGAACGTGGGATGTCATACCATTTAATTAGGTATTCTTTAATTTCTCTGTCTCTCTCTCTCTCTTTTTTTTTTTTGGCGGCTGGCTGGTATGGAGATCTGAATGCTTGATGTTGGTGTTTTTAGAATTTTTATATTTATATCACTATCAGATTGTTCGTTGTGTATAGAAATAACAATTTCTGGATTTCGATATTGTAGACCATCATTTTTATTTATTTATTTATTTATTCATTCATTCTTTCATTTATTTACTTATTTACTTATTTACTTACTTACTTACATACATACTTACTTACTTTTACTTACTTACTTACTTACCTACTTACTTACTTTCTTACTTACTTACTTTTACTTACTTACTTACTTACTTCACATACTTCTTACTTCACTTTCTTACTTACTTACTAACTAACTAACTAACTTACTTACTTTACTTACTTACTTACTTACAAAGATGACCAGTAAGGGGATCTTACCCCTTGACTTGGTGTTGTCAGCACCACACTCTCCCAAGTGAGCTAACCGGCCATCCATATATAGGGATCCGAACCCGTGGCTTTGGTGTTATCAGAACCACATTCTTCCAAGTGAGCCACGGGCAGACCCTTAGACCATCATTTTTTAACGTTTTGATACTTTAGCTTCTGTGGACTTCAGTTCTTTAATCCTAGTAAAGATTCACATCTCACTTTGTATACATTCTCTCTGTTTACTCATCTGTGAATTTTCTGTTCTCTTCTCACAGATTAACAAAGAGCCTAACAGCAATGAAATGAACTTTAATAGCTAGCATTTCC
>NW_007821108.1:0-854 GCF_000696425.1 Galeopterus variegatus | reverse complement strand
AAAATCTAAGTGTGTAATCATAATCAGCAGAGACACAACTCTGACTACAAACAGAATTCTTTCTCCTTTTATGTTGCCAAGAATGCATTAGCTCCTTACAGCCACAATTTCATGAGCACTGCCATTTCAAAAGAATGTTTGCAGCTTTGTAACTAAAGACTACATTTTCACAACACAGAGAACAGTTTTCTCCATAGTTGAATTAATATCTTCGCTTGTACTGGCACTAAAGATTTTAGTATGAGCTTAGCATGCTTGTTTACTGTTTGTTTTGTTTCTGTCCCTCATGGTCCTAAATTCCAAGATGAAAACCAATGTGTATTATGAGATAATATTCAAATTTAGATGTATTTTTAAGCCACCCCAGAAAATTTCAAATAATTGGTGGCCTGTGGCATACTCTTTGAATCCAAGCTTCCCAAACCACCAAGGATACATGTTTACTTTTCTCCATTACAGAAAATTTTCAGAAGATTTTAAGAAGCAAAGGATGTTAAGATGCTTCCAAGATGAGTCTAATATTGCAGACTTTGAATGAAATTGGTAAATCTACCCTCTCCTGAGGAGCAGATGGGAAGGAAAAACATATATTGGCTTAGGTGCTTAGATAAAATAAACAGAAAGGGAGAGTGTAAATTTGAAGATGGAGTTAGGGCCTGGGCTTGGTTCTGAGGGGATGGAGTCTTTCTCTTTTTAGGAAATAACATGTACAGTCTCCTAGGATTGTGCACAGGACTGGGGACAAGTAACCCCCAAACACTCAGCTATGGCCAGTGACTGTGATGACACAAGCTCCAAGGCTGTGGAAAGATGGAAGTATGCTGAACAGCAATGAGTGATTAAAAATTGCAGAA
>NW_007821107.1:0-854 GCF_000696425.1 Galeopterus variegatus | reverse complement strand
CCCCCCCCGACATGCACACACATTTTGTCCTCTAGTGGTTCTCATTTATTATGTAATTTTCTTGAGCATTTCCAAAGCCATTCTACCATCATACCAGAAAATCTTCATGTTTCTAGGCCACTGAGAGGAAATGACAGCTAATAGTATCTTTCTTTTTGTCTAGAAAGAATGGCAGGCAGTACAATTTAGTAAAAGGAGTTTTGGGCTGGTTGTCACAGAACCTGAATAATCCTACTTTCAACACTGATTGCTGTGAGGAATGAATGAAATAATGAATCTGAAAACATTATGGAAAAAATTGAAAGCACCACCTATATCTAATGTGATAGAAAAAAAAAGTGAAAAAAAATACTATGCAATTAAGTTTTATAAATCTAAGGTATCAGTTAAAAAAATAAGACTGGGAAGGAACAGAGGGCTCAGTTACAAAAGTATGAGGTTCAAAATTATCTTTCTAAAGCTAAATGCCTCTAAGCACACACTACGCCTGTTTCTAGGATTCCTGCTGGGCTATCCCATGATCTTCAGAGTGATCTCAGACATACCCTAGTTTGCAAACATTTACATGCACCAAGACCTACAACATTTTGTGTTTGGCTTCATTATTTACTGTCCCTTTCTCTACTATGAGAAACTGATTGGTTTTCAGTGCCCTTAGGAACTGCTTACAAAAGTAGTTTATTCTTAGAGCTGCTCAGATAGCTTCAAAAATGTTTTCCGTCGTGGCACACCACTACTTTGGTGGTCTCCAGTGAACCAGAACTCCTGGTATTCAGCTGGTATAGTCCCCTCCCCTTGTATCTGGGCTGGCCCATGTGCTGTTTTAGCCAATAGAAAGCAGCAGAAGTAATTGT
>NW_007821106.1:0-854 GCF_000696425.1 Galeopterus variegatus | reverse complement strand
TTTGCAGAAGAAAGGAAATCCTTGCTTTTAAGACAAAAACAAGTGAACTCTGTTTCCAGTACGATTTGCTTTTCCTGATGACCTCAATTCCATTTTACTCCTTAGCTGTGTAGGAGACACTGATAATTTTTGGTCAGCCCTCTTAAGTTTTTCCAAAGGATGACTTAAAATTAGGCTTTATAATAGCTTTGCCCACTAGCCGACATCAACATACCAGATCTTCAAGTGTCTGAAGATGCCATTCATATCATCTAGGTCTTTTTAAAATTATGAAATGTTTTAGGCACCAAAAAAGGTTCTGAGTATATAAATACCTACGGAGGTACTTCAAAAACTTAGTGAAAAAATAGAGTTAAGATATAATACAAATCTTTCCATGAACTTTTTGAAGTAGCCTTGTACGTACCCTCTTCTTAGCTTAAGGAACAAAATATTATAAATTCAGATCAGATCTTCTATCCCTCTCGATGCCATTTCCTTTTCTCCCTAAGTAATGAATCACCTGAAATTGTCTTTATAATTCTCATGCATATTTTATATTTTACTACACATGAAATGTATATGTCATGGTTTTGTTTTTAAACTTTATATAAATGGTATTATACTGCACTTATGATTCTGAAACTTGCCTTTTCTCTTGAAGTTCTGCATTTGAGATTTATCCATGTTGCCACATGTAGCTCGAGTGTGTTCTTGACTTAACTGGTGTATCGTATCCCCCTGTACAAATACACCAAAATTTATTCATTACTTCCCTGGACATGTAGACTGATGAGCTTCCATCCTTGAAAGAGGAAATCTTCAATTGCCTGAACATTGCCGGACCCCAGAGTGGTGTTTTCTCACTTGGTGAT
>NW_007821105.1:0-854 GCF_000696425.1 Galeopterus variegatus | reverse complement strand
ATTTGTGTGTATAAATCAAATTAATAGTGGAACTTTAAAAAATAACAATGCTTCTTAAACACTGTGAAAGAATCTCATTTACATTTTCTTTTTTAGATTGCTCAGTTTTTTAAAAAAAATTTATTTTATCTTGTCAATATACAATGTGGTTGATTATTGTGGCCCATTACCGAAACCTCCCTCCCTCTTCCCTCTCCCCCCTCTCTCCCAACAATGTCCTTTCTGTTTGCTTGTCGTATCAACTTCAAGGAATTTTAATTGTTGTGTCTTCTTCCCTCTCCCTCCCCAGTTTATTCGTGTATTTATTTATTTATTTTTAGTTCCCACAAATAAGTGAGAACACGTGATATTTCTCTTCCTGTGCCTGACTCGTTTCACTTAATATAATTCTCTATGGGTCCATCCATGTCGTTGCAAATGGCAATATTTAATTCTTTTTTATACCAGAGTAGTATTCCATTGTGTAGATATACCACAGTTTCCATATCCACTCAGCTGATGATGGACATCTGGGCTGGTTCCAACTCTTAGCTATTGTAAACAGTGCTGCAATGAACTTGGGGAACAGGTATACCTTCAACTTGATGATTTCCATTCCTCTGGTTGTATTCCCAGCAGTGGGATAGCTGGGTCTTATGGTAGATCTATCTGCAATTGTTTGAAGAACCTCCATACCATTTTCCTTAAAGCCTGTGCCATTTTGCATTCCCATGAACAATGTATGAGAGTTTCTTTTTCTCCAGAACCTTGCCAGCATTTATCATTCACAGTCTTTTGGATATTAGCCATACTTACTGGGGTGAGATGGTATCTCAGTGTGGTTTTGATTTGCATTTCTCGAATGCTGAGTGATG
>NW_007821104.1:0-854 GCF_000696425.1 Galeopterus variegatus | reverse complement strand
TTACTGCTGCCGGAGGGGTCTTTCTGAGTGTCTAATTATCTTGTTAATTCATAGGCTTAGTCATTTATTGTCAGCATCTCTCATAATAATGTAAACTGCATGAGGGGAGAGAGCTTGCCTACTCTGTTCACTCTTTATCCCCTGTAGCAGGCCTCCCATGTGAAAGGTGCTTATTGAATATTGTCAGCTCACTGACTGAATGAAGTGCAAATCTGATTTTGCCGGTCCCCTCTTAAAACCTTCAAGTGATTTCCCTTTGCCCCCGAGATGAAGCCACGTCTTCTGCAAACTGTAAGTTCCTTTGAGAAAGGGTCTGCACCTCCATTTTCACCTCTCCCTTCTGCTCCTCTCCAGTTTTCCGGAACTTTCTTCAGCTTTTCAAACATGCCATGTGTTTTCTTCCCTCTGTCTGCCCAAAACTGTTTTAGCTTCTCACTTTGCCTGACTAAGTCCTTCTCTGGAAGCACACTTCAGTTTAAATGTCACCTCTTCTGGTAAATCTCCCAGAACTTTCTCTCACCAGGCACTGTTGGGAGCCCCTGAGCACATCCCACAGCACCCCGGACTTCTGCCTCTTAGACACTGTCACATGCTCTTGTGAATGCTTAATTGTTTCTCTACCATCACGATTTTAAAAAATCAGCTTTGTTGAGATATAATTCACATACCATACAGTTCACTATGTAAAGTGTACAATTTGTTTTTAATGTATAGTCATGTCATGTATAACGATGTTTTGGATGTGCTGTGTTCACAATGGTGGTCCCATGAGATTGTAATACCGTGTATTTACTGTACCCTTTCTGTGTTTAGATATTTTTAGGTGCATAGGTACTTACCATTGGGTTACAGTC
>NW_007821103.1:0-854 GCF_000696425.1 Galeopterus variegatus | reverse complement strand
GGGGCACATTTTCCCTCAAATAATGACATACTTTGGTGTTATTGTGAATTTTCAGCTTACGTTTGCTGTTTTTTTTTTTTTTCAGTTCACTCAAAGAAATGATAGAAAGGAAGTGAATCACATTTTTTTCATCTGAATTATGATTAACCCTCATATTTTTTCCAGGAAATTACATCTCTATTTGTAAATTATATTTTAAAAAAGAGAGATAAACAGCAATCTCAAAGTTCTTTTAGTTTTAATAAACCATCTATTCTATGAAATTTTAAAATTTTACACAAATGCAACAGAATTACTCAGAAAAGAAAAATAAATAAAAAAAAAAATAAAACAGTTGTAGAGGACAGCACAATTAGCCATTACACACCCCCAGAAAGTAAACACCCACTGGAAAAATGTCAGATCTTGTTTTTATTCCTCAAATTTCTTTCACAGCTAAGACTCAGGGGGAATACATACAAGTATATCATAATTGTAAGGAAAATTTTAAAAGGGCATAATAAATGAAAATTACTGACCGGGTGATCGTAAATTGCTGCTAATGCAAGAAAATACACAAATAATAGTTTCAACTATGATTTCAAATTTTATTGTGGTTATAGTCTGCACTGAGCAAGATACTCTGGTTTTTCAGCCAAGGCACTTTTGACATTTTGAGATAGATAATTCCTTATTATAAGGGACTGTCCTGTTCATGAAAGGATGTTTAACAGCATCCAGATGTCAATGGCACAACCCCTCCCCCATATGTGGCAACTGGAAATGTCTATACACATTACTAAATTTTCCCTAGGAGTCAAAATCAATCCATTTTAGAACCACTGCTTTTAATTAATTCCTAAAGAGAACCTCAA
>NW_007821102.1:0-854 GCF_000696425.1 Galeopterus variegatus | reverse complement strand
ATATTATATATTGTACTGGGTCATTCTGGCTACTGTGTGGTAATATATGTCAAAGAGGGCCAAGAGTCGAAGCAGGGAGGTCATTCAGGAGCAAGAATCCAGATAGCAGATGATGCTCACACCAACTAAAATGGTAGCAATGGAGGTCATGAGAAATGGGCAGATCATTGATTTGTTTTAAAGACAAAGTCAAAAGGATTTGCTGACAAATCAAATTTGGAGTGTGAGAGAAAGATTGTTCACCTGTAATACTGGAATTCCTCTTTACTTACAAGAAGAAGACTGTTAGGAAAGGTTTGAGGCATAAAATCAGGAGGTATCCTGGATATATTGCTTGGAGTCCTCACAAAATAACCAAGTAAAGGTGTTCAAAAAACAACTGTACACACGAGTTTGAATTTCAGTAGGAGAGATTTGCCCTGAAACCAAAATAATAGTATGAATTAATGCTTTTATTGTACTTATTATATGCCAGAAACTTTTATCTACTATATGCATGTTATTTAATTTATACAAAATTCCCATGATATAGGTACTACTGTTATTGTATTAGTCAATTTCTGTTGCTTATAACAAAATACTTAGAACTAGGTGATTTAAAGAAAAAAAAAATTATTGCTTACACTTTCTGAGGCTGGGAGGTCCAGAGTCCAGGGAAGACATCTGGTGAGAGCCTTGGTGGTGACAATAATGATGGCAGAGTATCACCTTTTGAAAATGGTGGAGCAGAGAGAAAAACTCTTCATGCGCTCTCCTTTTAAAGCCATCAGAGCCACACTCCTAACCACCATTATCAATCCATTCACTATGGCGTGGTCCTTCATGGTCCTTCAATCTAATCACCCCTTCAAGGC
>NW_007821101.1:0-854 GCF_000696425.1 Galeopterus variegatus | reverse complement strand
TATTTAATTAATATTTGACTAAGGGGGAGAGTCCCAGTTTTGTAACCTAGTCCTCCACATGCTCAGCTGGTCTCTTTTAGAGCTCATCAGTCAAATTCTACCACATGCACCAAATACATTCAAATATATTCTGTGCTCTCCAGCGCCTCCAGTGGAAGGTCATTCAAAGGATAAATTTTACTTCACTGAGGATACTCAGCTATTAGGATTATGTAAGTCTGGATAAACTCCTCTCTACTGAGCATGCTCAGCCACTGAATTTTCATAAATCTGCCCCCTGTTGTCTCAATCCTACTTGCTGATGCCAAAAATAGTGCTACAGGCCAGTGTAGCTTAGCAGTTAGGGGCAGAGCTTGAGTCTTAGGGGAGTGGTATGAGACACAGGGGAGTGGCTTGAAACTCAGAGGAGTGTCCTGACACCAGACCCCTTGGAAACTGAGTACCTCCTATCCTATGGTCTCCTACAATACCCCAGCTACTTTGACACTCAGGCTGTCAGGATCTATCATAGGGGTCACCCCTCCCTCTACCATCACAGATACCTTGCTCTTCCCCATTTCTTTGCTTAGGGGGTGATTCTTGCAGCCTCTGCTCAGATTCCATCTTCTTAGAGGAGCCTTCCTTGACCACCCCATGGTAGAGTAACTTTACCTCCTCCCCATTGCTCCTCTAGCTCATCAACCTGTTCATTTCCTTTATGGCATTTAACATTCTGAATTTTTTATTACTTTATTTATTCATTAATTTAGTGTATGTTTCTCCTCATTAGAATAGGCCATAGTCCTTGTCTATTTCACAGATATAAATAACCTTAGTGTCTAGAATAGTAAGGCTCTTTAAGAAAAATTGCCTAC
>NW_007821100.1:0-854 GCF_000696425.1 Galeopterus variegatus | reverse complement strand
GAGATCCGAACCCAGGGCCTTGGTGTTATCAGCACCGCACTCTCCCGAGTGAGCCACGGGCCGGCCCCGAAATATAAGATTATCTAGGACGTGCTATTCCTTGACCATGTTGGATAACTGCTTGGTGTAATATTATATATAGTAATCACAATGAAAAGAGCTATGCAAAGATTTAGTTGTGTTAGCGAAATTGTAATTTGTTTGCCTCCTTCTGTCAGCAGCTCCTCAACTTCCCTTTGGGGAGCACTCTTCTCTCACCCTCTCCTTAGCTCTCATGATAGGCTTATGGGTCACACCTGGCCAGTAAGAATGCCACATCTCCCTGGCCACTGGGAATGGTTCTCAGCTTGGCACTTAACCCAAGTCAGGCCAATGAAAATCAACCCCAGGACTTTTGCTGGAGCTTTAGGGAAAGAGGTGGTCTCATTCCACTGGTTGCTAAATTAGTGAGGTGTAAATCTGGAGCCATGGGAGTCCCCACACAGAGAGGGGTCTGTCTAGGAGCCATGCCAGCCATTAGGAAAGCAGAGTTGGGAGATGAAGGGAGAATTGGTCTTGGCAATGATGTTTGTACCCTATGTCCGGTCATGTTTGTACTTTTCAGTCACGTGAGTTGTTTTTCTGTTACTTGCAAATAAACTAGTCCTTTTGTGCTGAATTGGGGAGGGCAGTTGTCTGGGGGAGTACAGAATTTCCCTCCTATAAATTGCTCTCTTAATGGGTGTTGCAGGCTACTCTTGAATGTGGTACTGAGAAGAAACTCCTGGTTCTGAGGTGAGGCCTACATTTAAGATTTTTTTTTTTTTAATTTTTATTTTGTCAATATACAATGTAGTTAGTTATTGTGTCCCATC
>NW_007821099.1:0-854 GCF_000696425.1 Galeopterus variegatus | reverse complement strand
GATTTATTTCTTTATTAAGGCTGAATGATATTCCATTGCACACCACACAAACACACACACACACACACACACCTCAAATTTTCTCTTTCTTTATCCATTCATCCTTTGATATATGGTTAGGTTGATTTCATGTCTTGGCTATTGTGAATAACGCTGCAATAAACATGAGACTGCAGATTGCTCTTTGACATACTGATTTCACTTCCTTTCATTATGTACCTAGGAGTGGGATTGCTGTATCGTATGGTGATTATATTCTTAATTTTTTTGAGGAACCACCCTACAGTTTTTCATAATGGTGTTACTAATTTACATTCCTACCCACAATATACAAGGGTTGTCTTTTCTCCACAACCTCACTACCACTTATCTTTCTTTTTTATAATAGCCATTCTAACAGGTGTGTCGTGATATCTCATTAAAGTTTTAATTTACATTTTCCTAATGATTAGTGATGTTGAGCATTTTTTCATATACCTGTTGGCCATTTGTATGTCTTCTTTTGAGAAATGTCTATTCAGGTCCTTTGTATTTTTTTTTTAATTGGGTGATTTGTTTTCTCGGTATTGAGTTGTTTGATTCCTTATATAATTTGAATATTAATCCCTTATCAGATATGTGGTTTGCAAATATTTTCTCCCATCCCATAGGTTGTCTTGCCATTCTGTTGATTGTTTAATTTGCTGTGCAGAAGTTTTTTATTCTGGTGCAATCCCATTTGTCTATTTTTGCTTTTGTTGCCTGCTTCATTGCTTCCTATTGGTTCAATTCAATGCTCCATCAGAAAAAGCTGCAAATATAAACAACCCTGTAGGTGTAGTGATATGAAACATTGCAGCATGGATATTTTTTTT
>NW_007821098.1:0-854 GCF_000696425.1 Galeopterus variegatus | reverse complement strand
CCAGGGCCCCATCAGTCTTCCTCTTCTTCAGCCAGTCCCACCAGAGGTGCTTGAGGCACCCAGGATGACTGGGGCTCATTAGGCCAGTCCTCCCTTCAGATGAGTGGACAGTCGGAGCCCCAATGCCCCATTTTTTTTGCACCTAGGACACGGCTTGGTGGGCCTTTTGGGTGATGGGCATTGTCTTGACCAATGACCTTGTTTACCACATCTAAAACAGGCACCAGGGGGAGTTTTGGAGGCGGAGGGCTCGGAAGGGCACTTAGAAGGCTGAGTAATTACCTTGGCCAGCAGTTGGAGGTTGGCCAGATCACCCTTTTGTTTGCGCTGTTCTTTTTCCTCCTCCCTATTGTGGAAAACCTTAAAGGCCACTGATAAGATCTTGGTCTGTGGAGTAGCGGGACCCTGTTCCAGTTTTTTTAGTTTGGCCTTGATGTCTGGGTAGGATTGAGCCAAAAAGTATGTCATAAGGATGTGGCATCCGTCTTCTGAGGTGGGATCTAGGTTGGTGTATTGTTGGAGAGACTGAGTTAGGCGATTAAGGAACTCGGATGGGGTTTCTTCCTTTTTTTGGAGAATATCTTGGACTTTTTGGAAATTAACAACTTTACGAGCGGCCTTTTTAAGACCGGCCAGGAGGCAAGAACTAAAATGATCTCTGGCCTGAATTCCCTGTGGCGTGTTGTAATCCCAATGTGGATCCTGTTCAGGAACTGCCTGGGGGCCAATGGGGAGGGCAGGGTTTGTGCGGTGGACTTCATCTGCATGACTCTGAGCCGCACCCCAAATGCAATCACGTTCTTCAGGAAGGAGGGTGTTGGCTAGGAGCATATAGATGTCATGATGTGTGAGAC
>NW_007821097.1:0-854 GCF_000696425.1 Galeopterus variegatus | reverse complement strand
GCCTCTGCTGGACCACCAGGCTGCCCAGGCAGGATGGAGACCGCCCTGCTTGAAATAGCTGGGGTTGATGACACCCTGCCGGATGGCATTGTCCCCAATTTAGACTTTCTCTTTCCTGTTTACACCACAATTCATGGTTGAGCTTCATAAATTTGGAGTTTGGTGGTGGGAGGTGGAGGGGAAGAATTGGTTCTAATTTATTTATTTTTTCGGAGGTGGAGGGGGAAGAATCGGTTCTAATTTATTTATTTTTTTATTTATAAGGTTATAGGTCTTCACTCTATTGTATCAGTGAGGGAAGACGGCACATTTGCTTGGAAACTTTTCTTATTACAGGTGAAATATATGCTTATGGAAGCCATCTGGAAAATATAGAAAAGTGTACATAAGAAAACGAAAGGCACTTTTAAAATCACGGTTAATCACTGTTAACATTTTGATGCATTTCCTCCAAGGTTTTATTCTCATGAGAGTTATTTAGAGCAGCGTTTCTCCAAGTTGAATGTGCATATAAATTGCCCAGCATCTTGTGAAAATTCGGGTTCTGATTCAGAAGGTTTGGGGCAGAGCCGGATCCCACGAGTCTGAGTTTTCAGGTGACACTGAGGTTGCTGGTGCAGGAACCACATTTTTGAGAGTCGAGGGTTTGAGCTGGGGCTGTGGGGGTTCAAGTGCTGCCTTTACCATGCAGCGGTGCCGGGGAGAGAGTGTCTGACCTCCCTGAGCCTCAGTTGTTTCATCTATAAAAGGAGATAGTGTCTATCTACCTTGCTGTAGAGATTTTGAAAAGAGTAAACGAGATTAAACTATGCCAAGTTTCACCTGTTAACCTGGCACAGAAAAAGTGCTCGATA
>NW_007821096.1:0-854 GCF_000696425.1 Galeopterus variegatus | reverse complement strand
GAACACATGCTTTGCCTGTCTAACCCTGTGCAAGGTCAGTGGACCCATTCCTTCTGAAGGGTAATATGTAAATATCATATAGCTAGGGACACTTAAAATTGGGACGTTTTTCAGCAGGAAAGTGGAAGCATTATTGAGTCAGGGCAACAGGTGCAAACCTCAAGCATCCATGGAGAAGCAACACATGGTCTCTTTATCTATAGTATATCTGGAGCATCTGGCTTCTTTTTCCCCCAGAGGAACTTACTTTCCATGAAAACTTCTTTGCAAAGAGTCTAATTCATGTTCTGTGCCCCATAAACACAGCCTAACAAAGAATTCTTAAAATAGCTTGAATCTATCAGATCATAGATCTGGTATAGTGGAAAATTCTGAAATTCCAAAACATGACCTGATCTATTTTAGATATAGGGTCTGCCTTAAAGTCCCTCTGGCATGGTCGGACTCGTGGTCTCACAATCCCAGAGACCAGTGATGACAAAGTCATTGTGGCCAACTATCTATCGTTCATCTACTCACAATCCTCTTGTTGCCCATTCTAGGCTGTTTTCTGTTTCCCTGAACCTGGGGCATCTGCTTCCAAGGATACAAGGATTCCAAAAAAGGATATCATAGAAAAGTGTCAGATGTTTTATATTCTGACCCTTACCCCCTAAGGGAATGACTATTAGCCAACTTAAGGAAGGACACAGCCAGCAGAGCATGGGCCTTACCCATCACCTTGCAAGCCATTCTGTTCTTGAAGAGACAAATTAGAAGCAAAAAGACCTGCTCATGGCTGCCTTTCCTAGAGTTACAAATCTTGGTATCAAACTCAGCAGTCAAATAATACAATCTTGAATTTTTTTTTTTTT
>NW_007821095.1:0-854 GCF_000696425.1 Galeopterus variegatus | reverse complement strand
GACTAGACCTGCCAAATGCTGACTACATCTGCAACAACTCACCTGCACCTCCATTGACAACATGCCCTTCCACAGTCACCCCTGCATCCCTATTGCAACAAGCTCTAGCACAAGTCCAGCAGGCTGTCCACATGTGAAAGAATCCTATCCTCTCAGAACATTCTACAGTAACACCTCTCTAACTCTCTGTGATGAAGAACCATTTTATTTCTAAGCTGCAGACCAATACTTTTTTAAAAATACAAAACATGTACTGCAGTGTTGCAGAAATATTACCCTGCTATAAAAACTTCTAAAGCAAACTTTCATTTTCTTACTATGTCTTCACTGACTGGAGACCAACCATGCCTTGAATAGTATTGTCCTAAGTGCCTAACACAGAGCAACTGAGGATGATGCCTACGGCAATGAGCACCCTTATCAGGGAAGATTATGCAGGATATATCCCAACCTGGCTTGTATTCCATTCTATCCACGTTCCCACTCTTGCTACTAACCAAGACTTCAAAATAGTAAATACCATTTCTCCCTGTAGTGGATTGAACAGCTCCCCGAAGTCACTGAAGCTTTATCCTCACTGTAACTGTTGAGGGTGGGAAACCCTATTATGGTCTTTGAAAGGTGGGGCCTTGAAGAAGTGATTAGATTCTGAGGGTTGTCCCCTCATGAATGATCAATCCATTTTTGAAATAACAGGAGTGATTCTGGTAGCTTTAAAAGGAGAGAGAGGTTAGTCCCTCTCTGCTCCACCATTTTCTGCCATGTGAGACCCCTGTGTTGCCGTAAATCCACTGCCAAAGAAGACCCTCACCAGATGTGTGCACTGGATGTTGGACTTCCCAGCCTCCAAAACT
>NW_007821094.1:0-854 GCF_000696425.1 Galeopterus variegatus | reverse complement strand
GAGGGTTCGGATCCCATGTGGAGACCGGTTACCGCTCACTGGCTGAGCGTGGTGCGGGTGCGACACTGAGGGTTGCGATCCTGATCCCGTTGCCGGTTCACTGGCTGAGCGTGGTGTGGGTGGAACACTGAGGGTTGCGATCCCGTTGCCGGTCAGTAAAAAAAAAAAAGACAAAAAAAAATAAGAGTAATAAATATTAAAAATCTATCCCTAATTAAATAATCACTAAACATCTTACTATATTTTACTTCTACTCTTAAGGTTATTTTGTACCTGCATGGTGGAAATACCACATAAAAATGTGCTGCTGCACATCTCTCCCTGCTCCACAGCTTGAAACTGGCCCTGGTTGGAATATTTGCACCATGGAATTGGCAAATGCTGCAAATCAAGGCTTGATTTATTATTTTTGTTGTTGCACCATGGAATTGGCAAATGCTGCAAATCAAGGCTTGATTTATTATTTTGTTAATTGTCTAGACTTAAGAAAGTGTTGGAGAAAATACTAACAATGCAGATTAAACCCAAACGTGGCATGTCTATAGCTGTTACAATGCAAATAGTACAAAAAATTGAGGAAATATTCTTCCAGTTTTTGAAAACTATTATTTTACTTAGCAAAGAAGTCACTCACATCATTGATGAATGAGTAAAGTTCCAACATATATTTTCATTGTCTCTCTTTTGTCTTGCTCATTAAAGTAAATGGAAACATCAACCAACATGCATGGTGGAATTACACTCAGAACTACGGTCATCAAACATTTACCAGCACACACTGTCAGGAGGCCATGATTCACTCTAAAAGCTGAGCACTGATTAGCCAGCACCACCCTCCGTGGATAGGAGGGAGC
>NW_007821093.1:0-854 GCF_000696425.1 Galeopterus variegatus | reverse complement strand
TAATACAACTCATCTAGTTTTTATGTATTTTCAGATCTAAATTTTAGCTAAAGTCAGCTAAAGTTGACTTTTAGAGTTTTTGTTAATTTTATACCACATTATTCTACAGTGAACACAAGTTTTTCCTTTCCCTTTTCATTATAGTTCTTTTTTTTTAGATGTAAAAGCTGGACTTCACAAAGCTTGCTGTATTATAAGATATAACTGCTGGAATCTATTGTATTTTAATCTAAATTATTTTCTGATCTTAGATACACAGCAAAATTAGAAGTAGAACTGTAATTTATTGAATGCTACTCTATCACAGTGATTTTATATATAAAATTTATTTTTAACAATATCTCTGCAAGGTAGACATTATTATCCTAGAAAATTAAACTAGGCTCGACACTTGTCTAGTATCAGCAGATTAAAAAATGGAGAAATGAAATTTTAGGAGCTTACTCATCCAATTTCAAAGTCTGTGTTCCTTCTTCCATACCACACAGTAATTGCAAATATAGTTTTGGAATTGCAGTATGTCTGAGTAAAGACCTAGTCTGGTGAAATACATGTTTTTGACCAGTGTATTTTTGATTCCCCAAACACACTGATTTTGTTAACTTACAAGTAACGTAGGTATATTTACTCCACCTTCTTATAGTCATAAACATATTTATCACTGTAGAGTATTCCTTCTAGTCCATAACTATCTAAAAACAAACAAAAAAACCTCTGAGACTAGAGACAGATTGAATCTGGGGTTGAATTCTTATGTTTTTCTTGCTCCTTCACATGATTTTCTGTATTATACAAAACAGATAACCCTTTTCTTGCTACATGTGAGTTCCACAAACTGTCAAAGCACATACAAG
>NW_007821092.1:0-854 GCF_000696425.1 Galeopterus variegatus | reverse complement strand
TGTTTATTACATCAATATTTTACTTTCCATGATGTCTCCTTCTCTATTCCCCTTCTTAGCAATAGACTGTAGGGATTTAAAGTCATGGGGACAGGGGGCAAGTGTTGGAATACTTTAGAAAATGAGCTATAGGCTGGAGTTGACACTTTCTCCTGTACAGCCAAATCATCTTTGATTCCAATTCTCATACTTTCCTGATAGTTACTCCTCCTACCATGTGTGTGCATTAGTTATTGTCTTAAGGAGAGGGCTTTTTTTTTTTTTTCCATAAAGGTTAATTCTGGTTTTACAGATCATCTTGCTAATGTTTGAGACTATGGGTTAACAGGTAAGCACACTCCGATGTTCTAACCACTTTCCCAGTCACTTCTAATTTATTAGAAGCAAATTTCTTGTATACCTTAAGAAGCCTATTTATTTCCATTTTTGCAAACCTTTTTAATATATTTAAATCTCTCATTTGGCACCCAGTCCCCTGACAGCTTCTCCACTGTCAGTCTCTGTGGTGAAGCCTTCAATAAATCCGGCTGTCTCCTCCCCTCTAGTGGTTACCAGCCTGCCTTGCAGCAGAGGGAAAGCGAAGGTCTGCAGAGGACCCACAGAGGGACATTTGTGCAATTCTTTTGGCTTAGAGAGAAAAGGGGAAAAAATAAGCCAAGCAGTCTATCACTGCAGAAAATAAAATTTATCAAGCATTTAAAACAATATGCTAGGGTGGTTACAGCTTAATCAACACCAACCTGCTGACATAGATTTGCAATTTGTGCTAGTTATTAGTGATTGAATTAACAGCGTGTCACAACTTGTATCTGTTTTAATAAAAGAAACCGACTAATGCAACAAAACCATAAACA
>NW_007821091.1:0-854 GCF_000696425.1 Galeopterus variegatus | reverse complement strand
TGTGAAGAGAACAGCTTGATTTAATTAAGCATAGGATGATCTATATACTCTTTATAAGGTTTGAAAACAAATATCATACTTGTAACAATATAAAGTAATTTACAACTATCAGTATAATGGGATCTACTGTAAACTTTTAATCTATCTGCCCTGGTGTTAATATCTTTAGTTTATGAGCCAGTTATGCAATATATTGGGATCTGTTTCTATTCACCCTGAAGTCTTTTTTAATGTTCATCTAGATGCGTCTGAGGCAGATGGTTCATCTTCGTGTAGGCATTGAGATCAGAATGCCAGCATTCATCATGTTGAGCAAGTTACTTACACTGTCTGACCAAGTTTTCTAATTTGGAGAACGTAAGTAATAGTAGTGTTATTCCAGACAGAAAATTAAATCAGTTTGTTCATGTGATGTGGTGAAAATTATTCCTAGATTGTTGTAAGTGCTAAGTAAATGTTAATTATTATTATTATCAATATTATTATATCATTATTTCTCCTTCTTTCCTGCTCCTCTACCTCTTCTTATTTTCTCTACAACCACACAAAGAAAATGTGTAGTAATGGGCTTAATCTCTTTGTGGGACTGAAAGTTTAGTCTTTAAAGTAATTCAACCCTATGTCTATTGTGATTGATATTCTGATCTTTTTTGTCATTGTTCAACCACAAGTGAATACCAAAATGCTAGATGTAAGACTACTTCCAATACAGATAAGCTTATGAATGTTTTTCCAATGGTGATGCCTCAAATGCTTCTGAAATATTTCTGTGCAAACTTCTTAGAGTGGCTATGGGTGTAAACAACATATAACCTCCTTAGTTTTTTGCATAAGATTATCTTTAGTTGGATTGT
>NW_007821090.1:0-854 GCF_000696425.1 Galeopterus variegatus | reverse complement strand
TGAGTTGCCAAAGACTGTTGCAGAGGTATCAGCCTTATTATGATGCCAGTTGATCAGTGCCTTATTATGATGCCAGTTGATCAGTGCACATAAAATGTGCTTGCACGCATCTCCCTCGCTGTGGGTTGGGTAGTGCGATTTGGCCTCCTCTAAGCATTTTAATTATCCTCACTGCCAATCGCCTTGCTTAATCCAACAAAAGCCCGTTAGTGAGCCGAGCACATAAAACATTCATCCTTCCTCATAGACAAGAAGGAGATGTTGCCAGTACATTATTTTAATACATTTTCCCTCTATCACACAGGCATAAAATTCCAAGCAGGCAAGAAGTGGGAGGGAAAAAGCTCTGCTGGGGAAAGCAAATAAGGGGTCTAGGTAGGTACAAGTTTGCAGTGATATGTGGTGGAGGGAAAGCAGGTGAGGAACATCGATCTGAGTCACAGGCAGACACTTTATGTAAATCTGCGTTAGAAATGGGGCTGAATCACTGTGCAAGAAGAGGCCAGGACCGGGATGAGACCTGCAGAAACACTGGGCGTGGGTGACAGGAACGCAGCTTACTAGTCAGTAAGCCTAGGTCTGAGGCAGAGCATCCCATAAATTTACTGCCAGGATCAGAACTGACCCCAGTGGCAATAAGTCTGATTTTGGACATGGACAAATAGATTGCCTGGGTCTGGCCAGGGCTGGCCAGTTAGCTCAGTTAGAGCACAGCCTTGCATAGACCAAGGTCAAGGGATCAGTTCCCCATACCAGCCAGCTACCAAAAAAAAAAAAAGCATTAAAAAATAAAAACTATAGGGCTGGCCCATGGCTCACTTGGGAGAGTGCGGTGCTGATAACACCAAGGCCAT
>NW_007821089.1:0-854 GCF_000696425.1 Galeopterus variegatus | reverse complement strand
AAATAAATAATAAAAAATAGTGCAGAAATCAATGAAATTGAAAACAAGCAATCAATAGAGATAAATCAATAAAACCAACAATCTAATTGTTTTAAAAGATTGATAAAAACAATCAGCCTCTAGCCAGGTTAACTGGGGAAAAAAAATAAAAAGATGACACAAATTACTAACATCAGAAATGAAAGATGGGCATCACTACAGATATTATATGAACATTTAAAAGATAATAAAGAATGCTATGACCCACTCTTTGCCACAACTCTGGTAACCTAGATGAAATGGACCAATTTCTTGAAAGGAGCAATTTTTCAAAACTCCCACAAAAGTAAATAGACAATCTCAATAGGCCTGTAAGTATTAAATAAATTGAATCAATATTTAATAACCTTCCAAAACAGGAAGCACCATGCCCAGATGGGTTCACTGATAAATTATAACAATTATTTAAGGAAGAAATTATACAAATTCTCTACAATCTCTTCAAGAGGATAGAATAAGAATGAATACTTCCTAAATTATTCTAGGCTAGCATTACTCTAATATCAAATCCAACAATGTATTTTTTTTAAAAGTTATGCATTATAAACAAGTAGGATTAACCTAGGTATGCAAGACTGGTTCAACATTTGAAAATCAGTTACTATAATTTATCACATCAACACACTAAAAATAAAAAATCACATAATCATATGAATACATGCATAGAAAGCATTTGGCAAAATCCAGTACTCATAAATGGTTAAAAAAAACTCAGTAAACAAGAAATATAGGTGAACTTTCTCAACTTGATAACGAACTTCTACAAAAGACCATACTTAACGGTGAGAAACTCAAACCTTTCTCACGAAGACTGG
>NW_007821088.1:0-854 GCF_000696425.1 Galeopterus variegatus | reverse complement strand
TTCCTGCCCTATCCTGCTTCCCTCCTGTTCCTTGTCCTGAAAGAAATCACGTTTAAGAGTCCATTTCAAATTCTGCTTCTGAGAAAAGAAACATGAGACAATGATCTTCATCGTGCTTCCCAAGTTTATAGTTTCTGTTGCTCTCATAGGAAGATCTACTAATTATTGAGTACCCACTAATTGTCAGGTTTATTGTATATATTATCTATTTTAATCTTCAAAGCAGTTCTATTGGGTGGGTTTTGTTACCTCATTCTTTTTTTTTTTTCCTTTTTGTCTTTTTTTTGTGACCGGCAACGGATTGCAACCCTCAGTGTCGCACCCGCACCAGACTGGGACCAGCAACGGGATTGCAACCCTCAGTGTTGTGCCCGCGCCTCGCTCAGCCAGTGAGCGGCCGGTCTGTATGTGGGATCCAAACCCTCCGTCGGAGCGCGGCGCGGCGCACTGTAGCAGTGCGCCACCGGGCCGGCCCGTTACCTCATTCTATAAAGAGCATTACTGCCAAAAAGTTTAAATAAATCTAACCATGTCCCACATTTAGAAGATGAATCTGGAATTAAATCCAAGTCTCTATCTCAGTTAAAAGTTTCTAAACATCAGAACTGTCAAACAATGGGACTAACCATGATTTCCATGTACTATGGTACATTCTTATTTTATATAGAAGCTAGCATGAATAAGCATATAAACCAAGGTAACATCATTTTTTTTTTTTTCCTTTTTTTGTCTTTTTTCGTGACCGGCAACTGATCGCAACCCTCAGAGTTGCGCCCGTACTGAACCGGGACTGGCAACGGGATCACAACCCTCGGTGTTGCACCCGCACCTCGCTCAGCCAGTGAGTGGCTGGT
>NW_007821087.1:0-854 GCF_000696425.1 Galeopterus variegatus | reverse complement strand
GTTGAATCTTTGCGTAAACTTGGAGGAAATTAACGTCTTAATTATATTGAGCCTTCTGACCATAGTATATCTCTCCATTTACTTAGGTCTTATTTAATTTCTCTCAGCAAGGTTTTGTAGTAGTCAATGTCTTTTGTCAAATATATTCCTACGTATTTGTTAAATATATTTCTAAAGTTTCACACTTGTATATTACTGTAAGTAGTGTCTTGTATTACTGTAAGCAGTTTCCAACTGCTCATTGTATGAGCCAATCCAATTTTCTTTTGATAAGAATATAGCCACTCCCACTTAATTTTAGTAAAAGCATGATATATCTTTTTACATCTTAAAAATTTTAAACTTAAATATTCAATCAATATATTTATATCTGAAGTTATTTTTTGTAAGTAACATATAGTTGAATCTTGCATTTTTATTGAATCTGACAATCTCTGTTTTTTAATTGGAAATTTGGAACCATGTATATTTGATGTAATTATTGATATGGTTGTGTTTAAATGTAGTATTTTGTCATTTATTATTTGTCACATTTGCTCTTTTTTTTTTCTTTTTCTTCTTTACCAACTTCTTTTGGGTTAATTTATTATTTTTTTCTGATGTCGTTTTATCTCTTTTATTTGTCATTTAGCTAAATGTCTTTTGGCCTTTTTAGTGGTTTCTTAAAGTGTAAACTGATACAGTCTACCTTCAATGAACATTATACCACTTCACAAACACTTATTAAAAACTTAGAACAAATGCATTCATGCTCTCTTTTTTATTTTTTTAAATTTTTATTGAATCAAAATTAATTATACATATTTTGGGGGTTCAACATTGAGATGTGTTGATCAAATCAATATTACTAGCAT
>NW_007821086.1:0-854 GCF_000696425.1 Galeopterus variegatus | reverse complement strand
CCGCCCAGCCCGCCTCGCCTGGTCCGCAGCGTCCAGGTGCTCGTGGTCCTCGGCAGGCTCCCCATGGGCATCCCCGCTGTCACTGTGTGTACCATCCTTCAGATCTCTAAGTAGTGCCTTCAGGATGTCGATTTGTTCAATTAAAAATAGAATTTCACGAAAGTTATTCTCCAAAGTCTGGCTTTCCCACCTGCAAACGAAGAACCACAACGTGAAAGGATAAGTCGCCTCTCGCGTCCGGGGCAGGTGCTGGGCTTGGTGCCAGCCACGCGGAGAGGTGCTTTGTGCTGAGGAATAAATCAGCTCTTGAGGGAGGGGACAGCAGGGAACGCCCTTTATCTAAGGCGTTTCCTTACCCTACAAAAGAAAAGCAAAGACTTTGAGCGGAAGCTTTGCCGAGGGCGTCCTAGGGCTTAGCTGGGCTCTGACGGGACAGACGGGGCACGTTCAACCTGCTTGTCCCCCGCTGGGTGACTTGGCACATGTGACTCCTAAACCCGAAATGCCACCCTCCTTTAAATTGGGGACACCTTGCATTTCAAGTGCAGTACTGCGGCCTGGCATTCTGTGGAGGTGCAAGGAGCCGGCGGGATCCAGCCGGTGGCAGCTGCCCTCTACCGATTTTACAGCCTGAGTGTGCAAGAGTTGGCTTTCCAGAAGGCATTCTACTCCTTTGACAGTTTGAAAATTACTGGTCGAGAGAATTTTAAAAGTCAAGGAGAAATAGGTATTTCTTTACGTTGAAAATATATATATAAGCACTACTTGTCAAGTATTTTTTCACAAATTGTAAAACATGTTTAAAATTGGGAAAATACAAACATTTTGAAGAAATAAGCACTATTAAATTTTGG
>NW_007821085.1:0-854 GCF_000696425.1 Galeopterus variegatus | reverse complement strand
TCTCTTGCAGCTTTTAAGATTCTCTCTTTGTCTTTGAGCTTTGCCAATTTGACTATAACATATCTTGGAGAATACCTTCTTGGGTTGAATACAGTTGGAGATCTTTGAGCTTCCTGAATCTGAAGATCTATGTCTTTTCCTATACGTGGGAAGTTTTCTGCCACTATTTTGTTGAATATGTTTTCAGTGCAATCTCCTTTCCTCCCCTTCTGGAATAACCATGACTTGGGTATTTGAGTGCTTATGGTTGTCTCATCCTGTGTATTTCCAAATCTAGTTCTAGATTCAACCATTTGTCAAAGTTGACCATGTTCCTTTTATTGCAGAATGAAATTAGAAACCAAGGTCTGGGTACTAGCAGTGCTCCTTGCTACTGGGATGTCCTTGCTTCCAGGCCCTCTCAGCTGACAAAGTGAGGGAATATATGTATGTAGACCTATGTGTATGTAGATGAGTATTTATACATATCTCTATATGCAATCCTCTGTATCTGTACTAAGCTAAACATGAGTGCACTCTGATGTCTTCACCTTGAATCCATTACCACATGGATCATTCTGTTCTCTTCTTGGTTATCTGTCTGTAATTTCCCAGTCATATGGGGAGAAACTTGGCTCCCACCATTCATCATCCATTTATTTAATCGTTCACCTCTAGCATACACGTAGAAGTACCAGAATTATTAATCCATAACCCCATGGGACGATTTTATCAATTAGAATACAATTCTTACATATTGTTTCTTTGGCCTTTAGTTTAACATTCCACTCATTTCCAGAGTTACTTAGGTCTGCAATTTCCCCCATCCTGTACAGTTAGGTTGTTTCAAACATTTGTGATACAGTTAGATTCTT
>NW_007821084.1:0-854 GCF_000696425.1 Galeopterus variegatus | reverse complement strand
GTTGTTTTAATACTCGGGAATGAACAAAATATTTTTTAAAGTAATCGTTAAAACCATGTACCTTACTATATTTGTTCCTCCTAGATTTTCCAAAACAGTATCTTTAAGCGTTTCATATTAGTAGGTTCGAGGGCATAATTATCTCTCTTAAAGCAAGAGACCATACTGTAAGAGAGATGAAGGGGGTTAGGCAATGTACAGGCAGATGGAAACCAAATGCTGGCTCCTTATTCAAAAGGTTCAGAAGCTCAGTTTTTTTCGTAGTGCTGTACCAGATTCCCTGGATCCTTCTATATGTGTATAGGAAGTACGGTATGGAAGATATGAGTAATTTATGTGTATAGGAAGTACGGTATAGAAGATATGAGTAATTTTTTTTCACTTTTGCAGTAGTCTGTTTTAATAGGCTGCTAACAGAATAGATTTTTCTTAATTAGCATATTGTGAGTCTAGAATTTCTTTAAGATCTTGCTATTAATTTATCATTTGGTTGCACTTTGATGAGTTATTAGAAAGGTTATTTTATATTCCTAATATCTTCTATAGAAATTTTTATTAGAATTTTTGAAAGACTGCACTAGGGAAAACTATTCAGATCTTTGTGGAGAAGTCACCACTTTGTGTGTGTGTTTGTGTGTGTGTGTGTGTGTGTGTGTGCGCGTGTGTGCGCGCGCGCGCGCGTGCACGCATGTGCACGCGCATGCTCAGATAGACATGATCTATAGTTTAGAACCTAATTGTTTCATTCAGGGATTGGAATTCATAGATCTGTTTTTATTTTAACTTGTATCTGTTAAATGGCCCTTCTGAAAAGATACTTCAAAAAGTTGGTGGACATATGGAATTGAAAGAGA
>NW_007821083.1:0-854 GCF_000696425.1 Galeopterus variegatus | reverse complement strand
ATTGTTAGTTGGAATGGAACAAAGTGTAGATCAATAATTCTCAATCTTGAGTGTGCATAGACTGCTGGTCTGGGAACCACACAGTGAGAATCACTGGTCTAGAGCTTGAAGTCCTGAACTCTATAAGCAGACTGTCTGGGTTTGAAGCACAACTTTTCTCTGGGTTTGAGCACAGTTATAGCTGTGCTCTGGAAAGTTGCTAAATAAATCTGTGCCTCAACATTCTCCTCTACAAAATAGGGAAGATAATAGTACTAATCAAATTAAGCTATCAAGGATATAAATGAGGGGACATATACATATATATATATATATATGTCCATACTCTAAAAGCAGTGACTAGCCCATAGGAAGCACTATATGTTTTTGTTAAATATATAACTACTAACATGTTCTAACAATATAAAGCAGATGTTACTCTTATTCAGAAGGATATTGTGATATCTTCGTAATCCCAATAATAGACTTAGTACGTACCTTTATTATATTTATCCCAACACAATAATACAGTGAACTTTCAAAAAAAAAAGAACAGAACTGTGGTTATTAAAGGTGGAAAGGGGGAGGGGGAGGGAGTTAGTAAGAAATTAGTTAAGGGTTACAAAGACTGATTACATTTGTAAACATGAGTATACTAATTATCCTGATATGATCACCACATTTTGTACTCATGTATTGATATTCAAATCTGTATCCTACAAATATATATAACCAATTATGTTTCAATACAAATAATAAAAACTGAAATTGCTACCTACTAATAATAGAAGATTTGGAAAATATAGAAAAAAGATTTCTAGGGGGCAGAGCAAGATGGTAGACTAGAGGTGCCCAATGCACAATCCACCCACAGA
>NW_007821082.1:0-854 GCF_000696425.1 Galeopterus variegatus | reverse complement strand
ATTGATAGTTTTCAGTGGGCTTTCACATTGGTTCGTTTTTAGACCTCAAAGCGACCCCAGGTCAGGCATAATAGGTGGTGATATGCTCATTTAAGATTAATAGCTTCTTTCTAACTGTCAGATTCTATGACTTGGCCTGTAATTCCAGGGCAAAAAAATAGGCTGATTCATGGTATTTATGTAATCTTTATTGCCTGGTGTTTTCCTCATTATCTTAGATCATGAAAGACTGAAATACTAGGCTAAAGAGCTTGGATTTCATTCTGCAGGCAGTGGGGAATCATTGAATAATTATGAACGGAGGTGATATGATGAAAGCAGTTTTTAAGGAAGATTAAAATGACAGGCTGTTTTAGATGGCTGGAAAACTACATAGGGTGTGTTATAGTCCTTTAGATACATACAGGTACCAGTTCTTAATAGTATGAATAATATGGATGGGGATTTTTATCAGCAAATGATACAATCAGATAGATTTGGATAGTTAGGGATACTGGATATTTTAAAGTACAGGGTTTGCCCCCCAACCTAATATAGAGGATCAGGGGCAGTTGTCTAAAATATTGGCTGGTAGAGATTTCAGAGGCATTTAATATCTTTTTAAGGTTTTATTGCACTGTTACAAAGAAGCTGGCCAAGAAATAAAGATTTCTATCAAAGCTGTTTATTAATATTGTTATGGCCAACGTCCGACGGGTAAAAGAAACTTGCCCACGAGAACCAGGTGATAGGAAAAGGAAGAGTTTATTTCTGGCACCCAGGGCTACGCAGGCCAATCGAAGTGCGCAGCCCAGAGTTGAAACCTCTCACAGCTTTTATTTTTAGCTAGGCGGGAATTTTTCACACCTGACACA
>NW_007821081.1:0-854 GCF_000696425.1 Galeopterus variegatus | reverse complement strand
AGCATGAGATAAATGAATTTCAATTTTGAAGTATAGACACAAAGGAAAAATAATTGAAACACCTCTATCACGAAGTACAGTTCAACCTGTTTAAATGGGGCTAGGGAAGTATATGATTTCTACAACTAATTATTAGTGGATGGTAGAGTGAGGACAATTTCGAGTCACCATCTGATGTGAACATCAACTGATGGAAGGGATATTTACAACTGGAGTAGCAATCTGCAGGTCAAATTGGTATATGGGACACAGAGCACAATATATTTAAATAAAACATATTCGTATAAGTGTCTTCATTATTAATGAAGACACTTATATACTGCATAACTTACTGTTCAAAATTTTATGATACCTTCCGTGGTTATAGATGGAGTAGTTATTTCCTTTAGTATCAAATAGGTAATATAAGAATGATGATTAAAGAGTTCTATAGCTCATATAGCAACCAAAATGTCAATAGCAATATGAAACTTATCTGAGATGTTAATGAGGATTAAATTTGTTACATCAAAATACTGAGTACTTTTTTTCTTTTCTTTTCTTTTTTTTTTTGTAGAAAGAATTTCCATTGTTGGATGTAGTGTTACATATATATATAAATTAGCTAGATGAGAAGTCTTTCAAAAGTGGTGCTTTTTGTTGCCATATTTAATTGCATATAGCTCAACTCCATTTACAGTATTAATCTGGTTGGTAAACGATTATTCCAAAGCAATGTTTTTTAATAGAAGTAGCGATTGTTTTCTCTAACAGTGGTGGAATGTGGAGGTGCCTAGATAATGAGATACTAAATGGTGTATACTTTGAAGCAGTATTTCCAATAGTACACTAACATTTTATTTTGGAAAACCTGA
>NW_007821080.1:0-854 GCF_000696425.1 Galeopterus variegatus | reverse complement strand
ATAGTTGGAGACTTCAGTACTCCACTTTTAATAATGGATAAAACAACTTAGCAGAAGATCAGCAAGGCAATAGAAGTCTTGAACAAACAAATAGAAGATGATAATCCAAATTGACCTCACAGACATATATTGAGCACTCTCCCCAACAATATCAGACTATACATTCTCAAGGGCACAAAACATTGTCCAGAATAGACAATATGCTAGGCCATAAAAGAAACCTCAATAAATAAAAAGGATAGAAATAATATAAAGTATGTTCTCTGGCCACAATGGAATGAAATTAGAAATCAATAACAGTGTGAATTTTGGAAATTCACAAACATGTAGAACTTAAATAACATGCCTAAATATCTGATGGATCAAAGAAGAAATAGAAAGGGAAATTGGAAAATAGTTTGATAGGGATGAAAATGAAGACACACTTTGATATGAATGAAAATGAAGACACACATACCAAAACTGATGGGATGCAGCTAAAGCAGTGCTTAGAGAGAAATTTATAGCTGTAAATGCCTGTATTAAAAAAGAAAAAAGCCACTCTGATGGAGATGGCAGAATAGATGGTACCCAGCATCACCCTCTCCCACAATCAACCAAGTTACAACTGTTAAAAAGCAACAACTGCCAAGCCAGAGCCTCTAGAGCTCAGGGGAAGAGGAACAGAGACCGATGGAGTCCATGAAGGCAGCAAAAGCCACAATGAGAGAAAGAACAGCTCCAACCATTTTGAACCCTGACCACTTCAAGGCTGGCCCTGGTGAGCACATGGAGCAAGAGCTGTCAGAAGCTGCTGCTGTGCCCTTTTTATGAAGTTGCTTGGAGGCTGCAGGGGAGAAGAGGGCCTTGGTAGC
>NW_007821079.1:0-854 GCF_000696425.1 Galeopterus variegatus | reverse complement strand
ATTAATAAACCTGCATTGACACATCATTATCTCCCAAAACATATAATTTACTTTAGGGTCCCTCTTGGTGCTGTATGTTCTGTGGGTTTTAACAAATGTACAATGACATCTATCCAGTGTTATAGTATCATACAGCGTAGTGTCACTGCCCTAAGAATCCTTCGTGTTCCGCCTGTTCATCCCTTCCACCTTACCTCCCTCATAACCCCTGGCAAACCACTACTCTTTTTACTGTCTCCACAGTTTTGCCTTTTCTAGAATGTCATACAGTTGGAAACGTACAGTATGTAGCCTTTTCAGATTGGCTTCTTTTACTTAGTGATATGCAGTTAAGATTCCTTCATATCTTTTCATGGCTTGATAGCTCATTTCTTTTTAGCACTGTCTGGATGTACCACAGTTTATCCATTCACCTACTGAAGGACATCTTTGTTGCTTCCAAAATTTTGCAATTATGAGTACAGCTGCTATAAACATCTGTGTGCAGGTTTTTGTGTGAACATAAGTTTTCATCTCCTTTGGATAACTTCTAAAGAGCACAATTTATGGATTGTACGGTAAGAGTATGTTTAGTTTTGTAAGAAACTGCCAAATTGTCTTCCAAAGTGACCGTACCATTTTGAATTCCCAGCAGCAGTGAATAACAGTTCTTGTTGCTCCCTGTCCTTGGCAGCATTTGGTAGTGTTAATGTTTTGGATTTTGGTATTTGAATAGGTGAGTAGTGGTATCTCATTGTTATTTTAATTTGCCTTTCCCTAATGACATGTGGTGTTGAGCATCTCTTCATATGCGTATTTGCCATCTGTATATCTTCTTTGATGAGATGTCAAAGTCTTTGACCCAGTTTCTTTTT
>NW_007821078.1:0-854 GCF_000696425.1 Galeopterus variegatus | reverse complement strand
GGGTGGGGAAGAAAGCAGGGAGTCCCCTGCCATTGGCGACCACTCTGCAGCAGTGGGATCAAGGCATTTTCAACTTTTAAGAAAAAAATTTCTAGTCATTCTGCTGTGTCCCTGCAGGAAGGCCCAGGAACAACCTCTGGGGATGGGGTGTCACTTCCACCCTCTCTTCCTTTCCCCTTAGGCTCAAGGAACTAAATGACATTTCATTACTCCAGGCAGTACTTCAAGGGCTTCTTCTGCCTCCAGAAACAATAGAGGAGAAGAGAAATACCAATGTCTAGCTGGCTCTGTTCCTCTGAGTGGCGATGCCCTGCTCAGGGTCCCCTCAGGGCAGCTTAGGAGTGTTGGAACCTAAAGCTCACTCAGACTGGCTCTTTGCCCAGAGATATTGACTGACCCCCTTCTATGTGCAAAGCCCTCGGGTGGAGCCAGTTATCTAGCTGGGGGGATGAGCAGCCTCTCAAGGAAATCCAGCTACCACACTTCATGAACTGGGAGGCTCCAGAGATGGTGGGATGCACTGTTCTTTGTCACTGAGCAAGAAGACATTTCACCTGTGACACAATGCTTCATTATCACTTTTTCTTTTGTGGGTATTGAAAGAAGTTCTTATGTTATTGAAGAGAGACTTACTTAGATATAGATTTTTTTTATCCTATATTATTTATCACATGCATGAGTAGAAAAATATAAGCAAAAATAAACTGGGTAAGATATTTCTCAAACACTCTCACATCAAAATGTGTCTTTGCATTTAGAACCTACATCTTTTGAGCTATTCTGACTGAGAGTCCTTGATGTCTGTGCGTTTCTACACAACGTTGTCCCGGGTGCTGTGACAACCTCAGTGAGTC
>NW_007821077.1:0-854 GCF_000696425.1 Galeopterus variegatus | reverse complement strand
CCCCTGCAGGATGTCTCCCTGCTCTGTGCATGCTAGGCCGGGCTTGGGATGGAGCCAGGTGATGGCAGTGAAGCCTACCTGCTGCTGGATCGCACGGCGGCGGCACACCCACACACAGGGTGTGTGGACTCTATGGAGCTTCTATCTCCCTTGCTGGATGACTCTTTGTTCCATACGCATTGGGCTGGGTTGCTGGATTGCACGGCAGCAGTGTGGTCCCCGTGGAGTTCCCGCCTTCCCTGCAGACGTCTCCCTGCTCCGAGCACACTAGGCCAGGCTGGGAATGGAGCCGGGTGCCTGCGGTGAAGCCTACCTGCTGGATCACGCAGTGGTGGCCCCACAGGGTGTGTGGTTTCTGTGGAGCCCCTGCCTCCCCTGCCAGACGTCTCCCTACTCTGTGCACACTGGACTGGGCTGGGAATGGAGCCAGTGCCTGTGGTGAAGCCTACCTGCCAGATCGTGTGACGGTGGCCCCACAGGGTGTGTGGTCTCCGTGGAGCTTCTGCCTCCCCCGCTGGACGTCTCTCCATTCCATTTGCACTTGATGTTATGTTTTTATAGTTTAAATCAGTTGATTTGTGGGAGAGAATGATGCTAGGGACCGTCTATTCTGCCATCTTGACCGGAAGTCCCTAAAATTAACTTTTGAATCAGTAGATTGATTAAAACATATTGCCCTCCCAAATGTGGGTGGGCCCCATCCTGTCAGTGAAGATCTGAATAGAACGAAAAGGCTGACCCTCCCTTAGGTAAGAGAAAATTTTCTTCTGCTTGATTGCCTTGAGCTGGGATGCTGATGTTACTTGTTTGTTTTGTTTTTGTTGTTTCTGATTTTGGACTCAAACTGAAGCACT
>NW_007821076.1:0-854 GCF_000696425.1 Galeopterus variegatus | reverse complement strand
GCTGCCAACCCTTCCCTTGGAAACAATCAGGAAATAGTCTAGTAGGCTAGAAAAATGTTTTAAAAAAAACAAAATCAGATAATCACCTAAGTAATGACACCTTATGACACAAAATGATGAGATATCTTAAATTCAGTCTTCAGACATCATATTGGTAACTCTCAGAAAGTCAGTATAACAAGGTAAAGTTTTTTGTTTGTTCATTTGGTGTCTCTCAGTATAAAAAATAATTGGACCGGAAAATAAAAGGAGTTATCTTTTTGCTTCCTCTAGTTATAGGCGGTTTGAAATTTGTCCTTGAGGCAGACATTTCTCATCAGCAGAATTGAATCTAAGTGTTTCAGTGGTTTTTGTCCTCCAAGAAGAATTTTTATTTAAATTCCCAGCCTGTTTTTTTCCCCCTCCATGTGTCATCCTTTTTAAACATATTTAACATCTTCCAAGCATTGGTGGTCCTAGCAACGGATAAACATGTGCAGATCTTTCCCTTTCAACCGGAGAAATTAGTTAAAATCACCCAGAAAATGTGGTAGAGATTAGTCTCCTTCTCTGGTCTTCTTTCTAAATGGCACCCATCTTCGAGCTTTACAGCAATGCAGAGGGAGAAGCACAGAAATCAGAGAAGCCAGCAAGCAGATGGCTTAATTGTCAAGTCTGTCCCATCTATCACCAGGCCATGTGCTATTTTGGCAGTTCAGGAAATGTTATGTCCAGGAACAGCAGGAGCTACTCCTAAAGCCAGGAAATACATTTTTTGTGGTAGCACCATTGGCCAATAATGTTTAATACCATGAGTAGAGATAACTAGTAGTTAATATCAGAGGTAATGTTATTAAGTGTTTAATTTCACATGC
>NW_007821075.1:0-854 GCF_000696425.1 Galeopterus variegatus | reverse complement strand
AAAAAAAAGAGTAATGTTTATGACACCTAAACATTGTATAAAATTATAATGTTGATGTTTATAAATAAATTTTATTGGACCATATACACAGGTAAGTCCATTGGTCTATTTTGAACTTTGAATGGATTTTTTTTAATCCATACATGATTATGTAACATCATATATCAGTCATCTGCAAAATTTTGGCTCAGTGAGTTTTGCAAATATATATGCTGGCACATCTTATTATGCAGTTGCAGGATATCAAATTAATTAATTTCACTATTGATAGTATCAGAAAACTCTTTAAGAATTGGGAAAATTTGAAGCCTGTGGTAGTAAACAAAAGTTTTTTAAAATTCTGATTTTTATTTATAAACTTGGATTTTATATGATATCAAATAGTGTCAGTCTTTTTCTCAAAGTAATAGGCTTATTTTTCTTTATTTCTGAGAAAAATCTATCAAGTACCTGAATACGGATGACCATCTTTTGTTTGTAATTTTTTAAAGCAAAAATAACGTTCCATGAAATAAGTAACTAGTTTAGCTCATAACTCAAGTAGTCACACAAAAAGTTTTCGTTGAGACAAACATTATCCTGTTCTGTGTAGCACAAGTGCTTTACATATCTTTCATTCTTTTCATACAGAATATTAAACCTATGTGTAGTCAAGGGTCAAGATTTAAGAAAATGAATATGTTATACTGTTTCATCAATGTGTTGATTCAGGCCCTTAAAGAAGGAGACTTCAGGATGGAATTGGACTTGCAAGAAATATATTGGGGGACATAGTTATAAAAGAAAATGTGAGGGTTGTCACCTGGGTAAGAGAGGGCTGTCACTGTGCAGGTATGACCCTCATTTATATAGAG
>NW_007821074.1:0-854 GCF_000696425.1 Galeopterus variegatus | reverse complement strand
TTCTTGGTTTCTTTCTATGCAAATGTCATTGCATCATCCAGAGTTACCCCATGTATCTTGGGACTCTCACATCATGGTGGTCATGGAATTGTGACCTGCTTATAGTAAGTTCCAAAAGGGACAGTTAAAAAAGGCTTCAAATTTCAAGGCTTTTTACAACAGCCTCAGAAATTAAAGAATGTCTCTTCTGTTGGCTGTGGGTAAAGCAAACAGATGCCATCCTAGATTTGAGGTGAAGTGAATTAGATTCTACTTTTCTGGTTCTTAGACCTCTCTGACTGGAATCTATACCATGGACTTTCCAGTTTTCAGGATTTCAAACTATACCACTGGCTTTCCTGTGTCTCTAGCTTGCAGATGCATATTATATGCTTCTCATCTTCCATACCTGTGTGAGCTGCTACCATATATATATATACACACACACACACATAACTGCAATAAACATGGGACTGCAGGTATCTCTTCGACATGATGATTTCCATTCCTCTGGATATATACCTAGAAGAGGGTTTGCTGAATCATATGGAAGATCTATCTCCTACAGCTCTATTTACAATAGCCAAGATATGGAACCAACCTAAATATCCATCGACAGATGACTGGATAAGGAAAATGTGGTACACAAATTACTCTGCCATAAAAAAGAATGAAAGTCTGCTATTCATAGCATTGAGGATGAGCGTGGAGAAAATTATCTTAAGTGAAGTAAGACAGGCACCGAAGGAGAAATAACATATGTCCTCACTCATAAGTGGGAGCTAAGAAAGAGAGAAAGGCCACAATAAAGCACTGAAGTTTCAGAAGGAGAGAACAGACCTATAGTTTCTAGGTCCATTACTGAGGTGGGAAAG
>NW_007821073.1:0-854 GCF_000696425.1 Galeopterus variegatus | reverse complement strand
TTTTTTTTTTTCAGTGAGATGCTTCGTTTCGGTAATTTGATATCAAAGAAAGCTACCTAACTTGTCTATATTATTACTAAAATTTTTTTTTAATTTGAAACTTTGTGGATAACCTTTGTTTATTTGCCTTGTGCGGAAATGCAAAAAGCTATCAGATACCTGATATGGAGAGGAATTTAATTCTGTTTAAAAATCACACAGTTCTGCCATGAAGCATGAAGATGGCTTTTTTTAAAAAGTTAAAAATATTAACTGACAGCTTCAAGACCAATTTTTTTCTTTAATCTCTAATCAAATTACTATAAGCAAGAAGCCTCTTGCTTTAATCCTGGACTCGTCACATATGTGACACTCTTCTGTAGGAGATGGCTTTTTAACTGTGGATGGGAAAAAATAAGCCTTGGAATTTTTAGGATGTTATTACAAGCAAGTTTACTAGTTTTTGACTTTCTAAGCCACAGCTGGAGCCAGCCTTCACCAGGGTAAGAACATTTTCATGTTGCTATTATAGCTTTAGTATTTGAAGAGTAGGATGGTCACATTTTGGGGAATATGGCCTTTGAGGTTTGTACGGTCTGTTGAAATATGCAAATGTGAATATCATATAAAAGAAGAGAGGAATGGATAGTTTCTGTTTATGCCGTAAACTTAAAGAGTTCAACAGATGATATGGTGGGGTTGCTGGAGCAGGAATTGCATCACACTATCACTTTGGATAAAAGTAAAATTTATATTTCTTTGAGGGCATTTAAAGAGCTGGGCTTACAGCTTTCCTCAGAGCCAAACAGTTATGCACAAGACTCTCAATTCTGTAGTTGTTTGTTTTGTTGCTGCTGCTTTAAAAAAAAAAAAAA
>NW_007821072.1:0-854 GCF_000696425.1 Galeopterus variegatus | reverse complement strand
AGTCAGGGCCCACTGGAGCCAACTGTTTGTTTCTAGTGGTCACCATTCTGTCTACTCTGCAAACCCTGGGTGCCATTCTTCTCCTGCAGTGGTGTCTCTGCCAAGTCACTTCCACTTCAAGGGATTTGGCCACCACCTGTGCCCACATGACTCTGACTCCCACCTTCTCAACATTCCCCAGGACAACCACAAGCCCGTCATCCTCAGCACATCCCCACACTCACTGTCCAGCCCCGCCTTGACTTCAAATAGCCACACATAAAGCCCTTCCTCACTCAGCTAACATCCTGGCTCTTACTCCCTCCAAGCCCAGCTGGTAACCCTGCATGTTCTAGAAGCACGTTGCCCTCTAGCCCCACCTGGGGTTCCTGCTGCTCAGTTCAGCTTGCTCATCTCTAACCCATCTGCACTCTGAGCACCCTGCTCTCCCTCACTCTGGTACTTCTCAGTGACATTTTGGAGGGCCATGTACAGCCTGTCTCTGCCCACTGGGTTCCAGGCTCCTTGAGGGTGGGAAGTATCTCAGTTCCTTTGTGGGATGGCAGTGCCTCACCCATGATGGTGTTAGGAATGAGTGACCGCGCCAAGGCCATGGGAGAGGGTGGGGAGCTTCCCTTCTCTCCCTGTGCAGACAAGACTTGCAGCTGGGGCTTTAGTTCTGCAAGGGGATGCTCAGATTCGAGAGGAATGGGCTCATGGGGAGGTGGACAGCCCTTCTTCCACTGGCCTTTGGGACTTTGCCATGGGGAGTCTGGTCCCTGTCCTCAGCCCTACTCAGGGGTCCCTGGCAGGTTCAGGGTTGGCCCCCCATGAAACCCAGCCTCTCCCTGTGCTGCCCACAGCTTCTTCCTACG
>NW_007821071.1:0-854 GCF_000696425.1 Galeopterus variegatus | reverse complement strand
AGAAGGCACTTCCCGAGACTCTGTAGCTTTGGATAAAGAAAGAATGGATAAAGATCTGGGACCTGTGCAGGGATTTGAAGATATAAACAAAGCTGAGAGAACTGAGAGTATAGAAGGTGAGTGCCTCATCCTTCTGTCAGTTTTACTGCTCCATTCCTTTTCAGATTTCATGGGAAACATATTTTCTTTTGAAAGGTCATCCACTAATAGGCAAATTGACGACATTCTTTTATAGGGGAAATAGATTTCAGAAGGAAAAGCCCTATGATATTTAAGAAAAATTTGTTCCCCTCAGTAATACCATCAAGGCAGATTTGGTTCAAATAAGCCTAAATGAAAGAAAATAATTACATAGATGCAGTGTCTATAGATGTTAAAGAATAACTATCACTTCCTTTTGTTAGGTATTTTAAAGTCACAAAAACAACTCAATAAGGGATTCAAATGACTATTAGTGGTCCCTGTTTTCTGGGCCAGTTGGAATCAAATATATGAAACAACACTATCTGAAACTGTATTTAATGACAAGTTGACTGTAGAATCCTACTGGCACTCCCTACTCCTAGAATAGGAATGCAGAGAAGTCCGCATCAACTCTTTGACCCATTCAGAGCCAGCCTTGACTGTGTGGAATCTACTAGATAAACTGACTCAAGACTTTCCATTCTCTAGCCCTTCTTTTTACCTGCTCTTTCTATCACGTAATAGACTTTTCCCTTTTATCTTCTCTTTTTTACTCAAACTTTAAGTCCTAATTTATGCATTATTTCCTCTGTGAAGCCTTTTCTGCTAAAGGCACTTACTCTTTCAAATTCCCATGGCACCTTGCTTGTACATCTCTTATAGCATCCCCC
>NW_007821070.1:0-854 GCF_000696425.1 Galeopterus variegatus | reverse complement strand
TGGGAAGTCAGCTTGTTCCTGGTATTTTTGCACTTGGGGTTACGAGAGGTGAGATGCCACACGGAAGGTGGAAAACTGTTGCGCTGCCTCTGAGACTCTGGAGTTCCTTCCTTTCCCCAGCTTCTTGCTCGTGCCTGAGGAAAGGATCGAGCTTGTAGGAACGTGTGCGTGCATGTGGGTGTGTGTGTTTTGCCACCAAGACAGGTCCGCGGTGAACTGAGGGTGCTTCCAGTGACTGGCAGCCAGTGGTTCTCCCCCGTGGAGACTTTTCCTGGGATTTCTTGGGACATGCTTTTCTGATTCTAGGAACTCTTCATTTTTGACTCTGCCGGCAAGGAGCTGTTTTCTGAAATGCTGGATAAATTGGCAAGTAGCGTGCATTTTTTTTTTCCTAACACCCACCACCACTACCTCCCCCAAAACGTTTGCCCTGACAATGCTCCCACAGAAATTGCACTGCACTGCGGCCATTGAGAGAAGCTACCATGGCAAAGTTCTTTAAGGGGCATTCCTCTTAGCGAGGGACTTGTGATCACTTGGCAAGCAGGCGTGGGTAATGCTCGTGAGTGCCCCCACCCCCAGCTCTGGAACAGCCAGCTGCCGATGTGCTGGAAGCTGTGTGGCTTGGTCCTTGCAGCCCTCCCGCTTGGGTCCTCCCTTCTTTTAAGCAGCCCCTCTTGCTGGCGTTTTTTCAGTATTCCTCTCAGACTCCTAGGAGGGTACTAAATATTTCCTTCCCTCTAAGGAGTGCCCCAGGGGCTCTGTAATGAGGCTCACCTTCTTGGCTCACCCTTTGGGGTGGAGGCACAGGGCATCCATGGGATTTGTTCTGGGACATACCCCTGTCCACACCC
>NW_007821069.1:0-854 GCF_000696425.1 Galeopterus variegatus | reverse complement strand
TCCCTCTTTCTCCAATTTACTTTTCAATAACCTTGAGCGTCTACCATGTGCTGAGCCCTCTGCTAAGCACTTCAACTAAGCATTCCCACCTTATACCAGACCAATGAGGGTAGAGTCTATTATTGTCCCCATCGTGCAAATAAACTGCAATTTTTTGAAGTGATAAAGTACCTTTCAAAGGCCACATAGCCAGTGAAGAGTGAAGTCAGGGATAACACAGTTCCCTCTGATACTAAAAGTCTTGTTTTTAGCTTCTAGGCTCCAGCCAAAGCTACACTAATCTCTCATTTCTCAGAAAAATCCTTTGATTTCTATGAAGCTAACTTTGACATTTAATCTTACGCTGCTTTATGTAATTATCTCCTGTGTGTGTGTCCTATTTCCCCAGCAGAAGGTAGGCTTCCTAGGATAGGATTCAGTTTGATGTTTCCTTTGCACATTGCACAGTGCTGAGGAATAGCATGTACTTGATAACTTATTTGTGGAACTAGTTAATAAAGTAAATAAAAGGAAAAAGAATTTCCTTCCATGAAGGTCTGGCTTCATGTCTCCTCTCTTCCTTGATAGCAATAAGATCCAGACCTTTTATTAGGGGTGGAAAGGTATTTCTCATGGGGGAGAGTGAGATTTTAAAGAGAACAAATCGTATTTAATTTGTACTACGTGTGCATGAACTAGGGACTCTGCTTTTAAGAAGGTTGCTGAAATCAATAGTAGTAAGAAGATGACAATTATAAACAAGAAGTAATATTTTTGAATAAATACTTTTATGTATCAAATAGAAACATTCTGAGTGCTTCTGAGATACAAATGAGTCATTTAAATATGCGAGCAAATATAGTTTGTGTTTCTGA
>NW_007821068.1:0-854 GCF_000696425.1 Galeopterus variegatus | reverse complement strand
GATTGCAGGGAAGTGACAGGACAAAGGCAGGTGGTTTTAGGCTTCCAAGGGCAGCAGCAGGTGAGGGGAGGGAGATGTGGAGAGTGGGCCCCGCCCCAGGCAGGAAAGGGAAGGGGGGGCAGCTTTTCCTGCCTTTGCTGCTGCTTGATTGCCTTCAGCTCAGGAGAGCTTTGAGGCATGTTTGGGGTGACGTATTCTGATCTCCTTCGGTGTCCAAGGCATGGACTCAGGGGATTTGATCTGTGCTGTTATTAAGCCCCTCCCTTGTGCCAGGCAGCACCTGGGGACCAGGAGAGGTGGCAGAACTCTCAGCCCCAGTGCTCCAGGCGGACAGCATGAGGCTGGGGGAGCTTACCAGCAGAGCACCAGGCTGTGGGGCAGGTGGAGACCAGGCAAGCTCGGTGTGGGAGCGGACCTGTTGGAAAGGGGCCTGCCCAGCCCTTTCTTCCAGGGGCAAGAAAAGAGCCCCCAGGCCCCTTCAAATAGGCGAGGCTGCCCCCAGGGAACCTCCCTTCCTCCCTGGACCCTCCCTCCCCTTCCTGCTTCCTTCCTTCTTTATTGTGGTGTGATGCACTTAACACAAAGTCTACCGTCTTCACCATTTTCTAGTGTGCAGGTCAGTGGTGTTACGCACACTCACGCTGTGTGCAGCCATCAACATCCATCCACAGAAATTGTATCATCTTACAAGACTGAAACTCTATACCCATCGAATAAGTCCCCATTCGCCCCTTCCCTGAGCCCTGGCGCCTACCATTCTGCTCTCTGTAAGTCTCGCTATCTAGGTCCCTCGCATGAGTGGAATTACACAGGACTGGTCCTTTTGTGACTGGCTTCTTTCACTGAGCATAATG
>NW_007821067.1:0-854 GCF_000696425.1 Galeopterus variegatus | reverse complement strand
GGGGCACGTAACATACTTGGTGGCATGTCATTTGTCACGGGGTCATTTATCTAAAAGGACAAGTAACTGTCAGAAGGAAGGGCTGATCATGAATCTCTTTAATCAGTTCCCTGGTCGCTGTACAGTTAATTCTCCCTCGTCTGTCTTGATACCTACGCTGCCTCTCGTTTCTCGTTCAGCTAATGGATTTCCCTTGTACACTATGGGTCTTCCATGCGGCCAGAAATAGTGGCTTGTACATTTCAGCTGCCGTTGAAATCAGGGACGGATGTCTGTGCTCTAGGGCATAGGACACATCAGGGTCACTCCCCCTATGAAGCAGGCGATGCCGATGCGTCGTCCGAGTTCTGCAATAAGGGGTGGACGCCTCTCACGTGTGTCATTGAACTAACAGCTTGTGACTTGTCTTTCAGAACGTCTGCTTCATCTTCCCTCAGTTTTTATACCAGTTCTTCTGTGGGTTTTCACAACAGGTCAGTGCTAATGCCTGAGGTTAGAAGCTTGCCTGAGTCTGATTTCCCTGTCCAGGGGGTGGCTGCAGTGAAGGGCAGACGTCAGCATTTGGGGGCGAAGCCTCCCCGGGGGAGCCTCAAGGAGGTCAAGGGGCCTCCACCCGCTGGCTGCCCCCTGGCCTGGCCCGCAGACAGGGTGCAGGTCGGGCCTGGGGAACCATGGTGCCAAGAGTAGCCATGGCCCAAGTCTGCTGGCTCTGGCGTTCTAATGTCCATTGAGGGATGTGGCCAGAGATCTGCCTCCCCTAGGGCCCAGGTGATAGTGTATTGAGCCTTCTGAACCTAACATCAAGAATTTACTGTGGATCTGAGTCCTCCTGGGATGTCTGGGTCATCCTTGGA
>NW_007821066.1:0-854 GCF_000696425.1 Galeopterus variegatus | reverse complement strand
TCCCATAGGAAGGGTCAAGAGAGGGATACAGGCAGAAGCTGTGGGGTTTCAGAGAAAGATCGCCATCAGTTAGAAGACTCACATAAAGACGCCTGGTGGTCTGTGAAACAGGTTTAAGTTGATCAATGGCTTAAATTTGGTAGGCAAGGTAGAATTTTTCTGAAGAAGTTGATTTTTAAAAGGAAGAGTTATCCCAAAGGAATTAATTAGTGATGAAAAATTGAAGACCCCCGGTAGACTTGCAGAAGCAGCCCGGTCATCTCCATATATCACACCAGGTAGGGAACTACCTGGTCAGCCCACAATTTACTGGCTCCTGACCTCATGACTTGATTTATTCAGCATCTGCTCCCAGGTAGCTGAAAGTGTGTTCATCTGTACTTCAGGGCTGTAGCCAAGAAGACACTCACTTTGGCTATTTACTAGGTAACAGATAGATCAGGTCTCTCAGTCAGTACACTGGTACCAGCAATACCACCAAGTCCCCAGCTGGACCTGCTGAATCAGAATCTCTGCTGTGAAGCTCAGCAATCAGGTCTCAACAAGTCCTCCAGGTCATTCGGGGCCGTATTAAAATATGAGAACCATTGATCAAATCACCTTGAGCAAGTCATCTCTCCAGCCTTGGTGAGGGGCTTACCAGACCCCTGTAGCTCTATTATTCTGTAATTTTACTCCAAATAACATTGTTCTCTCCCCTTAATTTGTTTTTTTTTTCTTTTTTTCTTTTTGATTCACGAGTGTCACAGAGTATAAAGGAAAATTTTGGAAGCCAGAACATGTGGTGAGCCATCTCTGCTTTCACCCCGAGTAACCTAGAACACCATTAGTTACAATAATATCACTGAGTACTG
>NW_007821065.1:0-854 GCF_000696425.1 Galeopterus variegatus | reverse complement strand
AATACTCTGGTATCACAGCACACAGCTCTCAGGATCGCGCTGTTTCCTGACGCAGGCGCTCAGACCCGTCGCCATCTTTTTTGTCTCTCTGCTTTTCTTGGGACTAACAATTTTGAAAATACTCTTTAAATTTTTTGAATTGAGCTGGCATTATATTTCAAAATTATATATATATATATATATATTTGTTTTTTTTAAGATATAGGAAATAGTTTATTTTTTAGGATATGTGTTGGGATCCAAGAGGCCAGTCCAGAGAGAGATGTTAAATAAAAAGGGCAAAAAAGCACATGAAAAGATGCTCGAAATCACAGGTCCCAGGGAAGTGCAAAACAAAACCACAACTACACACCTACAAGAATGACTAAAATCAAAAATAAAGAAAAAAGAAAATACTGATCCTGCCAGGCGCTGGCAAGGAGAAATTCGTACACTACTAGTAGGAATGCAAAATGGCACAACCACTTCAGAAAAACATCTGGTGGGTTCTTAAAACATTAATCATGCAACTACCAGCTACTTGACAATTAGATAACTTAGATGAAATGAATAAATTTCTATAAACACAAATTATTTGAACTGACTCAAGAATAATAGAAAATCTCAACAGAGCTAAAATAAGCAAAATTAGTAAGTCAGCAGTCGAAAACTTCCCAACAAAGAAAAATCAACTACCAGTTGGCTTCACTGGCATCAAAATGATATTTTAAAATTAATTTGAGCAAAGCAGATTTCACACAACTTCAGACTCCTTTTGGCAAAGAATGGATGGTGCAGCCTGGAAGACATGATCGTTTACGTATAAAACCATAAGAAAGCTATGAAAAATGTCTGCACAGTTTGTGAATTTACTA
>NW_007821064.1:0-854 GCF_000696425.1 Galeopterus variegatus | reverse complement strand
AAATAACAAGAGAAAATAGTGGATTAAATAAAGCAGGATTTTATTCTCCCTCGTATAAAGTCTGGAGGTAGATTGCCCAGGGCTGGACTGGCAGATTCATGGGCCATGACTCAGGCTCCTTCTATGTGGCTATGAAGGTTACTTTTATGTGTCAACTTGGCTAGACTATAGTGCTCAGATATTTGGTTGGACACTAGGCTAGATGTTGCTGTAAAAGTATTTTTTTTAGATGTGATTAACATTTACCATCAGTTCACCTTAAGTAAAACAGATTATTCTTCGTAATGTGAGTAGGTCTCACGTATTCAGTTGAAGGCCTGAAGAGCAAAGACTGGTTTCTCAAAGAAGGAACTCTACCCGCAGACAGTAACACAGAAATTCTACCTGAATCTCCAGCCTTTGGACTCAAGACTGTACCATCCACTGTCACCAGAATCTCCAGCTTGCCAACTTGCTCTGCAGATTTTGCACTTGCCAGCCCCTACAACTGTGTGGGCCGATTCCTTAAAATCTCTTCCTCTCTCTGTAGAACCCTGACTAATACAGTTGCCAAAAAATCCACCACTGAGAGCAGCCCTCTCCTGAACTCTGGGCAGGGCAGTGGGGAAGGGAAAAGGTGGTCACATCAAAAGGGGAACAGACATGCTGCTGACTTTTTTGCCAGCCCAAGAGTGGCATGTACAATAGGCAAATGTCCATGAGAGGCTTAGAGGTGAGCATAATTTGGTAGCAAGTGCTAGATTCTTAAGCTCTTTAAATTTCTCTGGGTCAGTGATGAAGTAGACTGGTTTGCGGTTGATCCTCCAATGGGGGCCTAGTGTCTAGTGTCAAATGCAGTAGGGAGCACCTGAGAG
>NW_007821063.1:0-854 GCF_000696425.1 Galeopterus variegatus | reverse complement strand
ACTAACTTTTCAAATCTGGTGTGTATTTTATACCTACAGCACATCTCAATTTTGACCACATTTCAATTTTAAGCAGGTTTCAAAGGCTCCACTGCCACACGTGGCTGGTGTCTATTGCATTGGACAATGCAGGTTTAGAGCAGTCACTGAGAATAAGTCCGTGACAATGCCTGGGTCCCCAAGACTGACACAGAACATGCCACACACTAGGACTGTGCTTTTCTAGGAACAGATGACTCCTCTAGGGCTGGGCCCTGCTCAGGCTGCCCCAACACAGACACTGGCCCCCTGACCACAGCAGACTGGATGGGACTAACCTGTGACTTACACTGAGCCCTGCAGAGGCCTTCCCCAGTTTTCTGCTTGTTGTGTGGCCTTTTTTTTTTTAACAAGTAGGAAGGAAGTAGAGCAGCAGTGAGGCCTCCCTGGGATGTAGGTTTGCATGCTGGCAGCCTTGCTTCACACAACACACTGTAGGTGGCACAGAGGCAGGTAGAGAGGAGCAGCAGAGAGAGAGGGTCCTGGGTTGTTCCGTCCCTGGGGGATGATCCATCCCGGTCCCAGCTCCTCTGAAAGCCAGTCTTGCTCCCTGTCCTGCCTGTAGCGACACAGGAGCCTTAGGATCTGTTCAATACTTTCCTTTTCTGCTGAAGCAAGCTCAGGCCAGTGTTTCATCACTTGCAACCCTGATAGGCCTGGGCCTTTTGAACGGCCAGCATGAGGTGGCGTGCTGGAACCAGAGCACTCGAGGCGCATTTCCTTCCTGCACTATGTTCAGATAGCATGGCAGTGTCACCCGGTATTTGACATTGGGTATAAAGTTCTACTTTCGGTGGATTTGTTTAAGTTTTCCT
>NW_007821062.1:0-854 GCF_000696425.1 Galeopterus variegatus | reverse complement strand
CCCTCGGCGGGAGCGCCGCCGCCCTTCCAAGCGGCGCACTGTAGCAGTGCGCCACTGGGCCGGCCCTACTTTATCTTTCTGATTCTCAATTTACTCACCTGTAAAATAAAATAAAAAACACTAATACATAGGATTTTAAGGATTAGCTGAGATAGCAATTTATATGCTGATGTCTCTCACATTAGGATTTAAGGATCAGGCATCTCTTTTCATTTCAGGCCTGTATATCCAGCTGCCGCTGAGAAATATTTACCCTGATGTCTCATATCAGCCCATCTCACTTTATACAAAACCATGAGCTTCTCTCCATGTGTGGCTCTGCTCCTATTTTTACCATCTCAGTGAACTGTATTACCATTCACCAGTTTCACAGGCCAGAAAGCTTAAAGGGATCCCTACACCTCCTTCTTCCTTACCCTATGTATAAATCATTTCCCAAGTTCTATAAATTTGATCTTCAAAATAATATCAAATTCATCCATGCTTTTTCTCTCTCTTCCTACCACCACCACTGCAATCCAAACTACCTTCACCTCTCTTCTGGACTCTTATAATAGCATTTCATTAGCCTCTCTTGCATGTGCTTTGCAACTGTTACAAAACTTTTTACATACTGCAGCAACAATAATTTCTTGAAAACTCTAATTTGTCCATTACCTACTTAAAATTCATCAATGACTTCTATTAGTCTAAGAAAATGACCAAAATCTATAATTAGGATCGCTTTATTAACTTGTTAATTCTACCTATCATATTGATATGCTCTGAAATATCACTTCATTGACCCCCTAGAGAAAGGCACATCTCTAAATAAATGAGTCATTGGCACGTAGTTGTTTATGATTTTTCCCTTC
>NW_007821061.1:0-854 GCF_000696425.1 Galeopterus variegatus | reverse complement strand
TTTTCTACTTTTCTCCAAATTCAGTCTTACAGGCTTCTTATAGTGAAAGATATGAAATAAGCAAGTACTGGGTTTTCCGAAAGCACTGACTTTAGAGAAAATTCTGTCCAACGTCACCTGCCATTTTAGCATATGACGGGCGGTGCAGAAAGAGCATTCTCCCCAGGAGCAAGCAACAAGGGGGTGCAAAGGCTCAAGATAATTTATAAAAAAATAAAATCAGCTAAATGTTGTTAAGCATTTCTATTGTCACCATGATTCAACAATTCTAAACAATGTCAGTAATAAAATACTCTTCCCTAAGGGAAATTTTAGCAAGTCTAAGTTCAAAAATGTATTTTTGGTTACAGTTAAGTTTTAAAAAAACATATGTATGCTTCCAACTTACATATGAAAATATGCATCTTGTATTAAATATTATATACTACATGAAAATTAATTTGGAGAACTCACAGTAACAGAGTAAGCCCCCAACATGAGTAAATTCAGCTATAGTCTAAAGCATGTTTATAATGGCTGTAATAATCTGAATTCCCTTTGGGCACAGTGTGCGTCCCAACCAATGTGGTACTACATATTACTATTTTCCAATGGTATATAAAAAATGAACAGTAATAGCATAATTAAATAGATGAACAAATGGAACTTGAATTATTTCAATTATATTAGTCTATGTGACCACTGGAAGTTTTGCTTGTATTTTAAAACTTAATAGAGTGAAATAATATGTTAACTCTAAAGTGTACAATTTTTGTTTAAGTTCAGATTAATTCACATATACAATATATTATTAATTTGAATAATAGAAGAATAAAATTAAACTTTAATAATTATCACTGCTAACATTTTTTTTT
>NW_007821060.1:0-854 GCF_000696425.1 Galeopterus variegatus | reverse complement strand
TCCTGAGACCCCACAGAAGGGAGTGTCAGTCCTTGAACTCTCCCATCCTGCCAGTGCCAAATCTGTTTTGTCCCTGATTCAAAATCCCATTGATTAATAAATAGTCTGATCACTGACAAAAAAGAAGAGCCTCAGTCATCAGATAGGTAAATAGAGCATGGTGGTGAAGTCAAAGCCATTTTGAGTTCATGGTCATTATTCGATAAGTGTTTGGTGAATAAATACAGGAATAAAAAACATCACGCAGAGTTTCACCATAATTTTTAGCTAAATGTAAAAAGAAAAAAGGATACTTCTCGTTTTTTTTTTTAGGGGTCTTCAAAAGTTCATAGAAAGATTTGTACTATCTCTTAATTTCATTTTTCCATGAACTTTTTGAAGTACCTTTATACATATATTTGTGCTTGTGTATAAGTAAAATTACACACACACACACACACACACACACACACACACACGGTCTTAATATATATTTATTCATGTAGTCTTACAGCCATTCTAGTGAGTGTAAAGTGGTATCTTATTGTGGTTATAATTTGCAATCCTCTATCGACTGATGATGGTGAATACCTTTTCACGGGATCATTAGTTCTTTGTATATCTTCTTGGGCTAAATGGATATTTAAGTTATTTGCCCATTTTTAAGTTGGATCTATTAAATTTTAAGGAGTTCTTTATTTATTCTGGTTACCAATCCTGTATTAGACATATGATTTGCCAATATTTTCTGAGCTAGTTTTTTCATTTTCATTCTCATTGTATTTTTTGAATATGTTGAAGCTATGTAGACTTAGCCTTCTGTAAATCAGTCTTGCCTTGCTTCACAAAGCCATACAGGAAAAAAAGCCAGCTAC
>NW_007821059.1:0-854 GCF_000696425.1 Galeopterus variegatus | reverse complement strand
GAATGTTCAAGAAGATAAAATTATGGCTCAGAGATTCTTATGGAAAAAGGAGGGGTAAAACTTGGGTTTGGGGAAGGCTGAAAACAGAAAAGTTATCAAATAGGCTCTCAGGTATGGGAAGAAATGTGTACAGGAAGTGAAAACATACGACTCAATGTCCCCATCTCAAGACCTCCAGCCTGCACTCAGAAACTGGAAATAAGCCTCCCAGAAACACAACTACAGCTAAGCATTCTCATTTTTTCCCCCAAAGAGTTAGAAGGCAAGAAGTCATATGAAGGGAAGGATTATGTGAATTCAACTAATCAAGAGAGACTGTGTAGGACAGTGGAAAGAGAAGACAGCTTTGGGGCCCAGACAAGGAAGAGTGAGAATATCACTTACTCAGTGTAGACTTGGATAAATTACCTCACTCACTGCAGCCTCAGTTTTCCTCACCAGTAAAATAAAAGCAATAATATTCACCTTACCAGGTGGTTGTGAAGATTTGAGATCATGTAGGTAAAGCACTTCACATGGTTCCTGGTTAATACCAGGTGTTCAATAGAAGGGAGCTATTATTATAGCCAGACTATTGAATTGCATTTGCCATCAGCATAAAGTTGTGGAAAACGAGATTCAGTAGTATTTATAGCCAAAAGCAATTTGACCCTTATTAAAAGAATTTCAGATGTCAGTAAACAAAAGGGGAGAAAGTCCTCTTTTTATATAACAGAAAAAAAAGATGTAAAAAGTAAGTGACCAAAAGATTAAAACTACATTAAAATGTAATAAGACAATCTATCACCACGTATAAATTGTTGGTACTGTATTCTCTCCAGTTTTTACTTTACCAGGGAAGGGAAAAAATAAAA
>NW_007821058.1:0-854 GCF_000696425.1 Galeopterus variegatus | reverse complement strand
CTGTGAGAGAAGAAATTTCTGCTGTTTTAAGCCAGTTTTTGGTAACTTATTACAGCAGCCACAGGAAAGTAACATAAGGTTAGATCTCGAAACATGTCAACTCGTGACCTCCTCTTCTAAGACCCTATTGAGGTGGGGCCATGCCCAACTGCACTGGGTGATAAACTTAGCTTTGCTTGGTCAATGGGTTATTCTGGTGATCTTCTGGGGAGCTGACAGTCAAGAGTTAACAACTTTGTTCTCTTATTTCAGACTCTTTCTCTTAACCCCCATGTTATATGGCCTCCCAAGGCTCTACAAAGAAAAGACCCCATGGTGGTATGTATGTATGTATGTATGTATGTATGTATGTATGTATGTATGTATGTATGTATGTATCTGTCTATCTATCTATCTATCCATGAGAGAGAGAGAACCTCCAGGTCACACTGAGATAATTCTCCTTCTCATATTTCTTTTCCTGGAATATGTTGCATTTGTCTGGAGCTATCTTGGTCTAGAAAATTGATGAATTAATTCATTTGTCCATTTTTTACTCATTTGCTGGATTTTTTGTTTGTTTACATACTATTTTACCAAGACCCTTGGGAATTTAGAGGTAGCACAGAAAAAAAAATAGTAGATAAGCATGTAGAGTGGAGATTATGTAAATAGATCAAGTGGGAAAAACATACACATCTAAAATATGTACTATGGCTTCTTAATGACTTACTACTGTTATCAGCATTGATCCTTTACCCAGTGTGGAGCCAGTTCCTGCTAACAGCAGTCATTCTAAACAATAGAAGAATTATAGCATGCTTAAACATACATAGAAAGGGAAGGAAATGCACATTTAATAACACTCAATAGGA
>NW_007821057.1:0-854 GCF_000696425.1 Galeopterus variegatus | reverse complement strand
CAGTGAAAAGTCAGGCTGAAGTGTGGATATAATCTCCATGTGCCTCAGTTTCTCATCTGTAAAGTGGGGGTGATAACAGAACCTATCAAATGATGTCGAGCACATGTTAATGGTGTCTAGGGTCAGGGTTGGCTGCTGATTACTTAGGAGTCATCACAGGCAGCGAGCAGAATGGGCGCCCCCAGAGGGACGCGTGACAGGGAAGAGGGACGAAAGTTTGTCCTTGGGGGTCAGCCACGTGGGAGTGAGGAAGAAAGAACATCCGAGAGGCAGGAGAAGAGCTGAGAAAGCGCAGGGCTCTGGAGACTTGGCAGGAGAGGAGTCAGGAGTGGATGCCAGGATGATAGGGATGGAGACCCACTGGATCCAACCAGCAAGTCCTCAGTGCACTTGGAGAGAGGGTTGCATCGAAATACTGCAAACTGCAGCAGCCAGGTTACAGCGGATAAAGGAGATGTGTGGGTACGAAATGAAGGACAAGGCCAGGTGCAGCCCCTAAATGGCCACTGAAACACCAGGGCCGGGTTGGAGGGACCCCTGGGACACGAGGCTGGGGACTGCCCAGCTCTGTGGGACACGGGATTCCAGCCATGCTGCCTAATCTCCAAAGGCAGCAAGGCCCTCGGCAAGGGTGGGAGACGTGCTGAGCAGCGGGCCCAGCTCACACATGAGCCCTCTCCACGTCTCTAGCCACCTCGAGTCTACGGGCAGGGCAATTCTGAGGGCCGGCATGCTTGTCTCAGAGAGGCGGGTGCTATTTTGTGGGTGCTTCTATGCCCTCTTTGTGCAAATACGCTACAGGGAAGTGCTTTCGAATTGGTTGGGGCCTTCCGCCTTGCTGTTACCCCCAACTC
>NW_007821056.1:0-854 GCF_000696425.1 Galeopterus variegatus | reverse complement strand
TGCTTACTTGGGCAAACATCTCACTTATCAGACAACAGTTTACTTGTTAACCTTTGCTTCAAGAGCCTCACATTTCTGTGTTCACTAATCCTTAACTGTTTTGTCACAAACCTTGCCAAATCTTAATCAGTTTTATACCTTGCGTTGATCTGCCTCAGAAAAACTTGAAACCAAGCCACTAGATCCTATGAACTTCTAGCTCAGATTTCTTTCTTCTGAGTCCCTTCTAAGACTTTGCCAAGGTTGTACTTTTTCTCCCTGACACAATTGCTAATCAGCTTAGTTTTGCTTGATTAATATGTTGTACAGTGGCTTTTGGGGTGTTCAGACTTTTTAGGTGTCAGACTGCCAAAAAGGACAGAGTGAAAGGACTTCACAGAAATTACAAAAAAATATTATATGACAATTTTTTTGTGCTTCTTTGCTGATTTATGTTTGATGTGGTAAAATTTGGTCTGAGACTGACTTTAATCAGAACATAATATCTGGTAATGAGTTCATTGGTGACAAACCTGTAGCTATTCACTTACATCTAATTGTCACAGCTGAACTATGTCCACTTAAAGTTCAGGGAAATTGGGAATGGTAAATCTGGCTTAGGTTATTTTTCAAAAGCAATGGAAATTACATATGTGGGGCATCATAAATTACATAAAGTATTATAGAAATGTATTACTGATGCGTAAAATCATGAAAGGAACACCTTTGCATACACATATCCTGCAGTATATTTCCTCTGTAAAATTATTTTAATAAGGGCCGGCCCGGTGGCGCACTGCTACAGTGCGCCGCTTGAGAGCGCGGCGCTGCTCCTGCCGAGGGGTCGGATCCCACATACAGACCGGTTCCCGCTC
>NW_007821055.1:0-854 GCF_000696425.1 Galeopterus variegatus | reverse complement strand
TTGTGAAAATGTCCATTCTAACCAAAGCAGTCTACAGATTCAATGCAATCCCCACAAAATAAAAATGACCTTCTTCACAGAAATAGAAAAAGCAATCCTGACATTCATGGAACAACAAATGACCATGAATGGCCTAAGAAATCCTGAGCAAAAATAAAAACTAAAGCCAGAGACATAGCACTACCTGAATTCAAATTCTATTACAAAGTTATTGTAAGCAAAACAGCATTGTACTGGCATAAAAACAGACACTCAGGTCAATGGAACAGAATAGAAACCCAGGAATCAACACATGTGCTTATAGCCAACAGATCTTTAACAAAGGCACCAAGAACATACATTAAGGAAAAGATGGCCTCTTCAATAGAATGTGCTGGGAAAATTGGACATCCATATGCAGAAAGATGAAATTGGACCTGTACCTCCCATCATACACTGAAATCAACTCAAAATGGATTTAAGATGTAAATATAAGACACAAAACCATACCATTAGGAAAAGAAAACATAGGGGAAACACTCCAGGAAGTGAGACTGGGCAGACTTTATGAATAAGACCTCAAAACAACAAACAACAAAAGAAAAAAATAAACAAATGGGAACATATCAAATTAAAAAGCTTCTGCACAGCAAAGAAAACAATCAGCAGGGCAGAAAGACAACCTATGGCATGGAAGAAAATATTTACAAACTATATATCCAACAGGTGATTAATATCCAGAATTTATAAGGAACTCAAACAATTATACAACAAAAACCCCCAAATAATCCACTTAAAAAATGGGCAAATGAGCTGAATAGACATTTCCTAAGGAAGACATACAAATGGCCAACAGGTACTTGAAAAAATGCTCA
>NW_007821054.1:0-854 GCF_000696425.1 Galeopterus variegatus | reverse complement strand
TTATTGATTTGCATATGTTGAACCAACCTTGCATCCCTGGGATGAATCCCACTTGATCACGTTGTATAATTTTGCATATGTGTTGCTGAATTGTTAGCTAGTATTTCATGGAGGATTTTTACATCTGTATTCATCAAGGAAATTAGCTTGTAGTTTTCTTTTTTTGTTGTATCTTAATCTGGTTTTGGTATCAGGATGATGTTTGCTTCATAGAATGAGTTTGGAAGAATTGCCTTTCTTTCAATCTTTCAGAATAGTTTGTAGAGAATTGGTGTCAATTCCTCTTTGAATGTTTGGTAGAATTCTGCTGTGAACCCATCTGGTCCTGGGATTGTCCTTGTTGTGATCCTTCTGATAACAGCACCAAATTCTTTTATTGTTATTGGTCTGTTCAGATTTTCTACATCATCTTGGCTCAGTTGTGGTAGTTTGTGTGTGTCCAGAAATTTATCCATTTCTTCCAGATTTTCAAATTTGTTGGCAGACAGTTGTGTATAGTAGTCTCAAATGATTCCTTGTATTTCAGATGTATCAGTTGTCATATCACCTTTTTCATTTCTAATTTTTGTTACTTGGGTCTTCTCTCTTTTTTTTTGTAGTCAGCCATGCTAATGGTTTGTCAATTTTATTTATCTTTTCAGAAAACCAACTTTTCGATTCATTGACCTTTTGTATCATTTTTGGGGTGTCAATTTCATTAAGTTCTGCTATGACCTTAATGATTTCTTTCCATCTGCTAACTTTGGGTTTGGTTTGTTCTTGTTTTTTTAGTTCTTTAAGGTGAAGTATTAGGTTTTTCACTTGCCATCTTTCCATTCTTCTGAAGTAAGCATTTAATGTGATAAATTTCCCCC
>NW_007821053.1:0-854 GCF_000696425.1 Galeopterus variegatus | reverse complement strand
AAAACAGACTTATACTAGGAATCAGAAAAAGTGGATTTAACCACTTTATACTAATTAATAGCTATTATCTTAAAAGAAACAGAAAATGAGCAATGTTGACAAAGATGTGTAGAAAGTAGAACCCTTGTGCATTGCTGGGAAGAAGGTAAAAAGGTGCAGCTGCTATGAAAAAGTTTGGAGATTCCGCAAAAAGTTAAACATAGAATTATCTATCACATTAATTCCACTTCTAGTTATATACCTCGAAGAACTGAAAGCAGGGACTCAAACAGATACCTGTATATCAAGTTCACTGCAGCATTATTCACAACAGCCAAAAGGTGGAAACAACCCAAGTGTCCATCAGTGGATGAATGAATAAACAAAATGTGGACGGTGGAATGTTATTCAGCCCTAAATAGGAAGGAAATTCAGATACATGCTACAACGTGGATGAACGTTTATATATTATCCTAAGGGAAATAAGACAGGCACAAAAGGACAAATATTGTTTTATTCCACGTATATGAGGTATTTGCAATAGGCAAATTCATAGAAACAGGGAGGTATTTGCAATAGGCAAATTCATAGAAACAGGAAGTAGAATGATGGTTACCAGGGGCTGAAGGGAAGGAAGAGTAGGAAGTTGTTATTTAAAGAATACAGAGCTTCTGATTGGGAAGATGAAAGAGTTCTGGAAATGGATAATGGCAATGGTTGCACAAAATTCTGAATGTACTTAATGCCACTGAATGGTACACTTAAAAATGATTAAAATGGTAAATTTTATATTATGTATATTTTACCATAGTTATTTAAAAGGTGGATTTTATCCCACCTCTGCCCTTTTCTTTCTCAGTGACCTTAGGCGAACC
>NW_007821052.1:0-854 GCF_000696425.1 Galeopterus variegatus | reverse complement strand
CCAAATTGTGCATATTTTCTAAGCTTCATTTACCACATTATAAAAAGAAAAGAACATTTGGGCGGCTATAACTAGTACAGTTTTTTTTTTTTTTTCCCCAATCTAAAGTGTATTGTGATCTGTGATAATTCATTTACAAGCTATGTGATAAGTTCTTTATTAACCATTTCACAATTTCAATTGCCCTTTTTTAAGAGAAGAAAGTTATTGGTGAGCTACTTTAATATTTAGACCTCACCTACAAGGATCTCTGGAAAGAAAGTGCATTCCTTATATGACACTCAAACCACTCTTATATGTAATGCATTATTATCCCTAGAGAAGATACCACAGTGTTGGAAAACAAAATGCATTAGTGTTAATGCATTCAGAAAGCATGCACAGATCATCTACTAACTGCTAGCACTATACTAGGTATTTATGATAAGATCTTGAAAACAATACTGCCCCTGCTCTCAAGATGTTCTATATGCTTCAGGATTGTCTGAAATCCTCCTGTCTCTTTTAAAATAAAAGACAGCTTTACAACTGAATTATGTTGACACAAGTTTACCGGATAGAAGTCAAGACATTCCCACAATTTCATTTCAGAAACCCTACATGTGTCCATCCTGCATACCACAGACCTCCCCTCACCCACCCCACTGCAAGGCTGCCTCATGTCAGGTTTACTCACATTAGCATTCCGAGTATCACTGTAAAATTGGATACATGTTTCTAGCTCCTTCTTTGACTCTGCGCTCTACATATGACTTAATCTTAACCTCAAAAATTATTTTTCCTACTTTTATACAGGTAAAATAATAGTGCTACTGCTAGTAAAGTACATTATAAATCTAAAATACAACTTTTGG
>NW_007821051.1:0-854 GCF_000696425.1 Galeopterus variegatus | reverse complement strand
TCATGCTTTCTATACGTCGTACTTAAAGGAATTTCTGAAGGCTTTCCCTCTGTGTATTCCACTTAGCAGATACAACACTGAAAAATGGGAATTAAAACCAATATATCGTTTTTTCAGTCACTTATTTCCTTAGAAAGCCCTCAGGGAAGGCAGCTAATTTAAAAAGAGGTAGGCACTGAATTCTAGGATTACATGATGAAAAATGTTCCCTAGAATCAACTCACTGTTCATCAACAGAAAAACTAAAAAATTCTCCAAATTCTAATTGGCAACTACCTCACATGAAGTTTTATTCTCCCTTTCAAAGTTTAATCCTCTCGGGATTATGAAGGGACATTAATAATAAAAGATAATGGTTGTTTAGCCACTTACTATATGCCACACATTCTTCTAGTTGTTTTACTATATTAATTCACTTAACCCTTGTAGCATCTCTTTTTTCCTGATAAGAAAAATGAGGTTCAGAGAGTTTATGTAATTTGCCCAGGAACACAGATATAACTAGTGGTGACACTGGGATCTAAACCAAGGCTGTCTGACTCCACAATCCGGGCTGTCAACCACAATGCTTTACTGCCCAATGATAATCATTTTCCTGTTATACTTACCATATTGAATTATAATTATTGGCTTGGGTGCCCAACTTGACCATGGCATCATGTGCTCCATGGGGCAAAGACTTTCCAGTCACTAGCACAGGACCTGCTACATATGAGGCATTCAATAAACAGTTTCTAAATAAATGAATGAATTATACTTATGCTCATGGTTTTTTCTTAAACTATGCATAGCTTCTACCAAAAGAACTTATCACATATACCATAAGAAACAGGCAAAATTAAGTAAAATACAGA
>NW_007821050.1:0-854 GCF_000696425.1 Galeopterus variegatus | reverse complement strand
CCCTAGCCAAGTGGACTAGGATGAGCATGGTTACAATGTTTCACTACATTGTTGATGTGTTATTAACTTCTGATTCTCTTCTCTTTTTTGTCTTTTTTTTTTTTTTTGTGACTGGTAAGGGGATTGCAACCCTTGGCTTGGTGTAGCCTGCACCACGCTCAGCCAGTGAGTGCACCAGCCATTCTTATATAGGATCCGAAACCGTGGCGGGAGTGCTACTGCGCTCCCAGCACCGCACTATCCCGAGTGAGCCATGGGGTCGGCCCAACTTCTGATTCTCTTGATTTAACCCAGGCAGCTCCAATGCTACTAAGTCATTTGGAACAATGTGGGTGTGCTATGAACACAGCCAAGGTGCAAGGACTTGGACTGTCAGTCAAATTCCTGGGAGTGGTCTGGTCAGGTAAGACAATGGTCATTCCAGAAGCTATTATAGACAAGATACAGGCATACCCTTGACCCACAACTGTAGCTCAGCTACAGACATATTTGGGACTTCTGAGGTATTGGAGAGCTTTTGTACCCCATATGGCCCAAATGTCATGACCACTGTATGCGTTAACAAAGAAAGGAGACCTCTGGGATTGGACTGAGGAAGTAGAACAAGCTTACCAGGCTAGAAAAAGGGCAATACAACAAGTACAGTCTTTACAAGTTGGTGATCCCACTAAGCCTATTGAGTTAGAAGTACATATAACCCAGGAGGGGTTAGGATGGAGTTTGTGGCAGAGACAAGACTGATTCCGAACACCTGTAGGATTCTGGTCTCAGCTCTGGAAGGGTGCTGGAGTTCATTATACCCTAATAGAAAAGCAGTTAGCAGCTGTGTATTCTGCCTTGATAGCCACTGAAGC
>NW_007821049.1:0-854 GCF_000696425.1 Galeopterus variegatus | reverse complement strand
TGCTTTTGGAGTCTTATTCCTAAAGTCTTTCCTCAGTCCTACATTCTGAAATATTTTCCCTATGTTTCCTTCTAGGAGTTTTATGGTTTCAAGTCATATTTAAGTCCTTAATCCATGTTGAGTTTATTTTGGTATATGGCAAGAGGTATGGGTCTAGTTTCATTCTTCAACATATGGATACCCAGTTTTCCCAGCATCACTTACTGAAGAGGCTGTCCTTTCCCCATTGCATATTCTTGGTGACTTAGCTGAAGATCAGTTGGCTGTAAGTACTTGGGTTGATTTCTGGGTTCTCCTGTTCTGTTTCCTTGGTCCCTGTAGTGGATTGAATTATGTCCCCCTAAAACTCATTGAAGGTTGAATTGTGTCCATCAAGTTTTATGTATTAGAAACTTAGCCCCCACTGTGACTGTGAACAGGGTGGGAAATCCTATTATGGCAATTGAAAGGTGGAGCCTTAAAGAGATTGGATTGTAGGACTGTGCAATAGTGAATGATTAAAAATGGTAGTCAAGGGCATGGTTTTGAGGGCTTTAAAAGAAGAGGAGAGTCTGTCTCTCTTTCTCTCTGATCTCTCTGCTTCCACCATTTTGCAATGTGAGACGCCTGGGTCACTGTTGCCACCACCAGATGGACTTTGGACTTCTCAGCCTCAAACCATAAGCAATAAATTACATTCTCTTTATAAATCACCCAGTTCTGTGTATTTTGTTATAAGCAACACAAACAGACTAATACACTCCATGTATCTGTTTTTATGCCAGTACCATGCTTTTTTGATTACTATAGCTTTACAGTATAATTTGAGGTCAGTTAGTGTAATTCCTCCAGTCTTATTTGTCTATTTATTTTGC
>NW_007821048.1:0-854 GCF_000696425.1 Galeopterus variegatus | reverse complement strand
GATATAGGCAGAGACAGGGACCTGCAGATTCAGGAGGCTCAAAGATCCCCAAACACATTCAATCCAAAAAGGTTCTCTCTGAGGAACGTTATAGTCAAACAGGTAAAAATCAAAGGTAAAGAGAAAATTCTAAAAACAGTAACAAAAGAAGCTATAAGTCTCCTCTAAGGGAGTCCCCATCAGACAAATAGCAGACTTCTCAACAGAAATTCTACACGTAAGAAAAGAATGGGATGGTATATTCAAAATACTGAAAGGGAAAAACAAAACAACAACAACAAAAAACCCCTACCAGCCAAAAATACCATATCCAACAAGGCCATCCTTCAGAAATGAAGGAGAAATAATGTATTCCCAGAGAAACAAAAATGGTGACAGTTTATCACCACATAACCAGCATTACAAGAAATCCTCAAGTGAGTCCTGCCTCTGGAATCCAAAACCAAAAATCACCGCCATGAGCACACACACAGAAACAAAACCAATGGAATAAAAAATGCAAATGAGAAATACTAAGCAACTGTATCTTACCACCTCCATAAACCAACAGACTCTGAAGACAACCAATAAAAGGGAAAAACAGAAATAAACAAAAAGATTTAAAGCATCCAAGTGAAAAACAATAAAATGTCAGCAGTCAGACAGTATCTTTCATAACAACCTTAAATTTAAACAGATTAAATTTCCACTCAAAAGACAGTGACTGCATGACTGGATTAAAAAGCTAGACCTAACAATATGCTGTCTACAAGAGACTCACTTCACCTGTAAAGACACAAACAGAATAAGAGTGAAGGGATGGCAAAAGACATACCACACAAATGGAAATCAGAAGGAAGAGGACTAGCTATTCT
>NW_007821047.1:0-854 GCF_000696425.1 Galeopterus variegatus | reverse complement strand
TACGGGGGCAACACTGAGGGTTGCGATCCGATGCCGGACACGGAAAAAGACAAAAAAAAAATTTTTTTTATCAGATTTATTTATACCTTCACCTCTTTCCTAAAAGGTTTGAAACAGATTAAAATAAAGTGATATATCATATTGTTAATAAGTGATATATCATATTGTTAATAAAATAGAAAATGATTTCCCCCCAGTGTGAATCATCATTTATTATCATCAGGTAACTTTTATATTACTATATATCCCTGTGTAGATTTATTTTTATGGCTGGAAGAGTTTTCAAGATGGCCTATGATTAAAGCAGGAAAACAATTTCAGAAAAATAAATCTTGTTAGTTAATTACAGTAGGGTAGATTGTACAATGAATTTGCTCAAGGAGACATAGTACCTTTGAATCTGTTTTTTATATCAAAATGAATATAGTCCTTCAGTGACCTAATAAGTTCAAAATGTCTTTATCTTCTTAGTGTAATGTCTGTGGCTAAGGATGAAGAACCTGAAAGTGTGGTTTTCCCAGCTCAGCCTGCACCTCCAGAGCTGGTTCCTGTTATGCCATTTCCTGCCAGCACTGAGACCCCTTCCCCCTTACATATGCCAAGTTCTAACTCATCAACACTGGAGAGCACCTTGAGTAGTACTGTCACTGAAGCTGAAACTTTAGATAAACCCATATCTGAAGGAGAGATTTTATTTAGCTGTGGTCAAAAATTGGTTCCCAAAAGTAAGTTAACTTGTATTAATTGATTTCACTGGTTAGGTTATGATAATTCCCTAAGTAATACTTTTCTGTTTAAGGTGTTTTTACTTAATTTTCAAGATTTAACACGGTATATAGAAAGAATAGGGTCTC
>NW_007821046.1:0-854 GCF_000696425.1 Galeopterus variegatus | reverse complement strand
AAAAAAACGAAACTCAACATTAGCTACCTTGATTTTAATGTAGAAATTATTCTTCCTCTAGTAAAAGGGAAAATCTCTCTCTTCAAATCAAATAGGTACCCCAAAACTCAGTGTAAATGTCCAAAAGTCTAGGCAAGACAGGAAAGCAACAGATGCTAACCAAAGCTTACAATACAGAGTTTTAAAAAGTGTGGATGTGTGTGTTTGTGTGTGTTCAGTCTGTGTGTGCATGTGTGTGTGTGTCCAGAAAGGTCAAAGTTTGACCTTCTGGAAGCTGCAAAGTTTCCATCTACAGAACCTGCTGTGACAGCATCTGGAAATTCCTCACTTGGTCAGTGGGGAGGCCTTCTCTGTTTACTTTGCTTTTGTTTTATACCTATACGGTGTTCAGCATATCAATAATATATTTCAATCTCTTCATGAAACCCTTTAAATGATTTACTTTTCAAATCTCCCAGGTCCCTCTAGCCACAGGAAAACTCATTCCTTTTGTTACAAGCTGAAAGATGACAGTCAAAACACAGAAGAAAAAGCACACGATAGAATCTTATGTTGTTCCTACTGTTTGACCGCAAACGCCATCACTGAGCTTTCAATGTCTAGAGAGAGCACAGGGAAAGCCGCTAACTTCCTGTAATAACTTTTCTATGAGTGACGCACGTCCAAATGCATGGACCTTTTGCATGCTTGGCAGTATTCATCGAAAAAGTTTCTGTGGAACTGAATATGGCAATAATTGGATCTGGAATGCCTTAGTGCATTACTGTCTAAAAGTTTTATAAACCTTTGTATGTGCATCATATTCTCCTGTGTAGATCACACCAAAAGTTTGCTTAGTTCTGCACCATAGTTAG
>NW_007821045.1:0-854 GCF_000696425.1 Galeopterus variegatus | reverse complement strand
TACTCAATCTGTAGGCCACTTTGTTTAATACATGTATTTTAATAATATTAATTATTTTTTCCAATCCATGAACATGGGACATCTTTTCATTTGTGACTTCATTTTTTTTTAATCAATGTTTTACTGTTTTCAATGTACAGGTTTTTTACCTCCTTGTTTAAATTTATTCCTAAATATTTTATTTTATTTTTTTAGGTGAAGATTGTAAATAGGATGTTTTCTTGATTTTTTTCACATAATTCATTGTTAGTGTATAGAAATGTTACTGAATTTTTATATTAATATTGTATATTTGGGCTAGCCAGTTAGCTCAGTTGGTTAGAACATGGCGATATAACACCAAGATCAAGGATTTGGATCCCTGTACCAGCCAGCTGTGAAAAAAAAAAAAAAATTGTGATATGTTATTTTGATGAGAATATTTCTTACAAGTAATGTATCATATTAAAAAAAATAAATATATTTAGGAATTAAAATAGTTTTAAATTAGTAGTGTGTATATTTACACAATGTACCTTTTGAGGTTACTTTTATGTTCTAATATATTTAGTTCCCAGAAGCCTATTTTTTAAAATTCTATAAAAATAATTATGAGTGTTTTTTATATACAGGCACTACAGGGTACTTTTAGAAAAATTCCCTGGCATCTTAAGTTTAAGAAAACTTCTTTGTGTACTTTCAGATCAGAAGACAACCAATACTTTTGTGCATTTGCACAGAGGAAGGAAAAAAGTCAGCTTGTAAGAGAAGCAGGTGCCCCTTGACAATGTCAGTTCAGGTAACTTCAGACTCGGGAGAGGTGAATCTAGCCCTCCTCCCAAGTCAATACCACATCTAATTTATTCAGAAAATAA
>NW_007821044.1:0-854 GCF_000696425.1 Galeopterus variegatus | reverse complement strand
TGAAGTAACTTTGGAACTGACCATTTCAAAATACTCAGCATAGGGGCAGTTACCACTAAAATGAGAAACATGAACACTATCAAGTCCCCCTTTCTATTTTTGTTTGTGGCCCATATTTCTCTCTGTTTGTCGATCTAATATTTTAATTCAATCTTCTCCATGGAACTGGAACTATGCTCACAAACAGCCCGAGAATAAAATTATTTTTAGCACATTGCTTAGGAAAAATATCTATTTACAGTATCAAAAACCCTGAAGATAGTTTCCTACTGGCCTAGGTTGGATTATTTTGCCAGCCCTGGGTTAATTAATGAGACTGGGTGCCTGAAAGAACAGAAAAGTCCCGGTCTTAAATCATTTGCCTGTCACTGTGAGTGATTAAGAATCTGTTTTTCGCCCTTCAATAGAAGAACAGATTGGTCCAAAGAAAATCAGTGAATCCCCCTCAGTATAGGGCACTAGTACCAATGTGCAGGAACAATTATATACTGTAATAAGGGCATAAAATGTTTTATAGTTAAAGTGGAAATCCCTTATCCCTTTTTATGCTAATACCTAAGAATTTGTCCTTCAACTCATATGCAGTGAAGAACAATATAACTTATAAAAATGATGATCATGAAAGTGCAAATAGTGGGAATAATAAAGAGAGAACATGATGGTTTAAGTCAAAAAAAAAGAAAGAAAAAAACGAAGATGGATATACTGACTTTCTAAGGTAGAATAACTCTTTTTCCTTATATCTCTATGCAGTTATATATATATAGTTTATAAATTACCTAAATTACTTTTACAATACATCTGTATATGTAACCCATAGATCAAATTTAATCTATTCATTTCTAAAGGAAAAA
>NW_007821043.1:0-854 GCF_000696425.1 Galeopterus variegatus | reverse complement strand
CATGTTCTCACTTATTTGTGGGAGCTAAAAATAAATAAATAAATAAATAAATAAACACACACACACACACACACACAAAACCGGGGTGTGGCGGGAAGAAGACACAACAATTACAGTTCCTTGAAGTTGATAAGACAAGTGAACAGATATGAGGTTGTTGGGAGGGAGCGGGGAGAGGGAGGAGGGAGGGAGGTTTCTGTGATGGACCACAATAATCAACCACATTGTATTTTGACAAAGTAAAATAAAATAAAATATAAAAAAATATATCTATTTATTTATATATAGATAGATACATAGAAATATAAAAGAAAATTTCCCTTCATTGAAGGCTGAGAGCTTCTAGGCACCATTTACCTAGATCAAGAAATGCAGAAGCCCACATCAAAGCATATTACCTTGAAATTTCAGAAAAATAGATAAAGGGAGAAAAAACAGGTCACAATCAGAGGATGGAAGTGCAAATGTCTAGAATATAGGATTCTATAAGACAGTAGAGAAACATCTTCAAAATTCTAATGGGAAATGACTTTAACTTAGATTTCCATACCCAATCAATCTATCAATCAAGATACATGAGAAGTCAAAAATCTATTTCAGGAAGAAATAGATTCTTCTTTCTCAGGAAGTTACTGCAGAATATGGTTCAAAAATTGACGGGGTAAAACAAGAAAGAAAGGGTATCTGGGAATCAGGACATACAGGAGAGAAGTGAAGGGGAAGTTGCAGGATAAACATCTCATCAGGGCTAGGAAGCTGCCAGTTCTTTTTTATTTTTTTTTCCATCTCTTTTAAAAATTTTTTTCATTAAATTTTTATTTTGTCAATATACAATGTATATGATTATTATGGCC
>NW_007821042.1:0-854 GCF_000696425.1 Galeopterus variegatus | reverse complement strand
CTTGCACCCAATGTTCATAGCAGCACTACTCACAATAGCCAAAATGTGGAAACAACTCAAAATTCTATCAACTGATAAATGGATAAACAGAATGTGTACATCCATCTAGTGGAATTTTATTCAGCCATAGAAAGGAATTAAGTACCAATACATGTTTCAGTGTGAATGATCCTTGAAAGATTAAACTAAGTGAAAGAAGTCAGAGTATTTATTATATGATTTAAAAAAATTTTTTTTAAACTGTGTTTGCTACTCAGACAAATCACCAGGCAGACTGAAAGTGAAGGCCAATGACTTGGAGATAATATTTGCAACATATATAAATCACACAGATTTAAAGAATACTGCATATATATTTGCAACATATATAAATCATACAGACTTAAAGAATATTTAAAAATCAGTACAACAAATTTAAAACAACAGAGAAATAGAAGGCATCAACATTCAGTTCCTAAAAGAGCACAAATTAATAGCAATAAACATGAAATGATGCTCAGCATCATTTAAACCTGTGAGATGGGAACAGCTGATCTATTGTATGTTGCTGACTTCTACTATCTTGCAAAACCAAGCATTGGGCAGGATATGAAGCAACAGTAACTACAGCTGTCATCTGCTAGCATAAGATAACGTGAAAGACCACTTTAGAGAATAATCTCACAGTATCTTATGGTAGAATATGTGCACAATTTAAGACAGACCATGCAATTTACTGCACAGTACACAAAGAGACATATATCAGAATGTTCTGAATTGAATTTCTGTTGAAATAAAAATATTGCAAGAACTGTAAGTTTCACCAACATGTGAATAAGAAAATATTTTATACAATTGCATATGGTAAAATCATA
>NW_007821041.1:0-854 GCF_000696425.1 Galeopterus variegatus | reverse complement strand
GGAGCGCCGCCGCGCTTCCCAAGCGGCACACTTATCCAGTGCGCCACCGGGCCGGCCCTAATGTATTATCTTTATAAGAAATTCTGACATAATTGTTGAGAACAAGTGAGTTAAATAGATATTAGATAAAATTTCCCTGTAAAAGGTGTTCTTTCCATACTGTAATGTTTTAACTTTCTTATTAAGAACAAAAATGTTGAGACTGAGGGAAATCTATGTAAAACACAATTTAATTCTCAACCTTAGTAAGGAAAAGCTAGAAGACTAGAGATCAAATTTTTGTATCCTTTGTAGTTTCTTATTACAGAGAGACTACGGGTATTTAGAACCACTAATAAGCAGGTTATGTGCCACACTGATGAACTGTACTACAAGAAAGCATGCACTTATAGAAATTATGATTTATAAATTTTCCAATGCACAAGATCACTGGTTTGACAGACAATTCACAAAAGATCACTATGGGTTAAAAATTCTAATTAGTATGTGTAACTAAAATAATATGCATTGATTCAATAAAAATTTCAAAAGAAAATAATATGCAAGTACACAAAGAAGGTAAGATGTGTTTATGATAGGAAAAGGCTAAAGGTGTAAAGACATTTTGTATTGTTGAAGAAAAAGTGAGAGAAGTTTTGTCTAAAAGCAAAATGTATTGCTCCAGAATGGGGAGAAGAGAAATATAGAACACAATTGAATGAATAAGAAAGTTGTATGAAGTTTTATGGAAGATGACTCTTATGAAAGAAATATTACATGTAGTCAAGCTGGCTAAGATTAAAAGGAAATTATTCATGTTTTCCTAAGAAATTGAGCATTGATATCAAACACACACTGATGATAAAGTTATTAAA
>NW_007821040.1:0-854 GCF_000696425.1 Galeopterus variegatus | reverse complement strand
GGATGATCATCAACAACAGAGGGAGAAGCAGGGAGGCAAATGCTCCACTCCTAGGGCCCGAAGATGTTACACGGATTCTCCAGAGACCTTGAAGGGTGGGCCTCTACTTCCTACTGGCAGTGACCTTCATAAAATGAAGCTCCTTCATACACCATTGATACAACGTTGAAAAAGATAAAAAATTCTTTCCGTACATCTTCAAACTTAATTTCTCTGGAGTAGCCTTCTTATAGGATCTAAGCACAAACACCAATTAATTCACATAAATAAATACAAATAAATAAATATAATAAATAAATTTAGATCCCAGATCACCACTTATGAAAATAAACATGTTACTATCCTGCATGCATTTTTTTAATATTTAAGTTTTGTCTATTTTAGGCTGTTTAAAATTCTTCTTACAAAATTTTGAAAAAGTGAAACCTGATACAAGCTGAGACATGCATCACCCCAGGCACATTATGGCCCCACCCGTGCTTGCTTTCAGTTTTGAAGATTGTCTCTTTCTCAGATTTCATGCACCCAACACATCCCACGATGTATCATCCTTCATAAGGGGAGAAGGATTAAACTCCACATGAGCTACAAGTTGACACATGGATACTGTATTAGTTGTCAAGGGCTGCCATAACAAAGCACCATAGACTTGGTGAATTAAAAGAAACATAGATAGATATAGTAATTTCACAATTCTGGAGACAAGAATTTGAGATCTAGGTGTCAGAAAATTTGATTTATTCTGAGGTCTCTCTCTTTCGGTTTTGAATTGCTGTATTTTTCCTGTCTTCACATGGTCTTTTATCTCTACATGTCTCTGTATTTATCTCCCTTTCTTATAAGGGCATCAGTCC
>NW_007821039.1:0-854 GCF_000696425.1 Galeopterus variegatus | reverse complement strand
TATTTCCTTGCATATATGACTATTCTGGTCCTTTGCCTATTTATAAATAGGATTAGTTGGACTTTTTTGCTATTGGGTTATATGAGTTTTTGTGTATTTTGTATATTAACCTCTCATTACATATATAGTTTCCGTATATTTTCTCCCATTATATAGGTTGCCTTTTCATTTTGATTATTCCATTCTGATCACTTCTTTTGCTGTTCAGAAGCTTTATAGTTTGACGTAGTCCCACTTATTTATTTCTGCTTTTGTTGCTTGTGTTTTGGTGTCAAATCCAAAAAACCATTTCCAAGACAGATGTCAAAGAGCTTTTTCCATTTTTTTTTTTTCTAGAAGTTTAATGGTTTCAGGTTTTACATTTAAGTCTTTAAGCCATTTTGAGTTAATTTTTGTGAGTGGTGTAAGATAAGGGTCCAATTTCATCCTTTTGCTTATGGAAATCCAGTTTTCCCAGCACCATCTGTTCTTTCTCCTCTGTGCGTTCTTGGTGCCCTTGGCAAACACTGCTTGACTGCATTATGTGTGAATGTATTTCTGGGCTCACAATTTAGTTCTACTGGTCAATGTGTTTGTTTGTTTGATTTTTTGTTTGTTTATGCAAGAATAATTCTGTTTTGCTTACCATATCTTTGTGATATAGTTTGAAATCAGGAAGTACGTTGTCTCCAGCTTTGTTATTCTGTGGCAAGATTGCATCGGCTATTAAGTCTTTTGTGGTTCCATGCACATATTAGAATTTCATTTCTCTATTTCTGTGAAAAATGGCATTGGGATAGATTGGTTTGGGTAGTATGGACATTTTAACATATTGATTCTTCCAATCCATTATCACAGAACAACTTTCCATTTAT
>NW_007821038.1:0-854 GCF_000696425.1 Galeopterus variegatus | reverse complement strand
GGGTTTGAGCTAGACAGGTAGTTTTCAAACTCTTTCATGTGGACCCTGCAAGGTTCCCCAGAGACCCCTTCAGGAATCATTAAAGCAGGGCACAACAGGTTTCTAAGACATTTGAGCAAGTTTGAAAACTACTGAATGAGATGAACTTAAGGCTTCTTAAGGGAAACCTAGGATTTTACTGTCTATCCTAATATGAAAGATAATTCCAAGCTCCACATTCCTCGGCTACTGTCAGAAACCTACTCCGATATTCATCTATGCATTCCATCAGTCAATAAGCACCTACTGTTCTGGGCACTGAAGAAGAAGAGAGAGAAAAGGTCTGGTCCCTGCGTGCCCAGGGTGGTGGCAGGTGGGCATGCCAGCCTGGAGGAGGTCAGACCCAAAGAGGACAGAGTGTGCAGACCACATGGAGTGTGCAGTGAAGTCTGCAGGGAGAGCCAGAGAAGGCCCCATGGCCGTGGTTTTTCCAGAAGTGGGGAGTGAGTCCGGGGTAGGCGGAGTCCCTGGTGGAAGGAACAGCATGTGCAAAAGCTCCGTGATGGGAGAACAAAGCTGAACACACCAGAGCTTGGACAGAGGGGAAGAAGGGAGTCCGAGAAGTGAGGGGCTGGACCATGGCAGGGGCAGAGGGGATGCAGTCCCAGAGGCACCCTGAGGAAGCTGATCTGACCACTCTTGATACCAGAAGTTGGGGATTAAAGCAGAGGGGTGTCTGGACTGGCTCCAGGCCACGTGCGGAGGCAGGGTGAGGAAGAAGAGCAAATCTGGAGAGAACAAGACAACAATAACGAGGCCCACTGGAAGGCCATGGTGTCCAGGGAGAGATCTGGGCTGGAGGGAAAGGGAGGTAT
>NW_007821037.1:0-854 GCF_000696425.1 Galeopterus variegatus | reverse complement strand
TCTTTTTTAATATAACTCTATAAATGAGAAAAACAACCCTCATATTTACAAATATAAACATGTTCTTTGCAATACAGAATATATTCAAATTAAAAGCTTGGATAGATATATTGACAAATATTCCAATTTCTCTTTTACCACATAGGTACTTATTAAGCACTGCTTTGTGATGACAGTTTTTTTTTGTGTGTGTCTTTTGTCTTTTTCCGTGTCCGGCAACGGATCGCAACCCTCATTGTTGCCCCCGTACTGGACCGGGGACTGGCAACGGGACTGCAACCCTCAGTGTCGCTCCCGCGCCTCGCTCAGCCAGTGAGTGGGAACCAGTCTGCATGTGGGATCCGAACCCTTAGGCGGGAGCACCGCCGCGCTTCCCAAGCGGCGCACTTATCCAGTGCGCCACCGGGCCGGCCCTGTAATGACAGTTTAAAATACTTTTAATTCCTTTCATCTAATCACTTACAATACAAACAAAGTTTTAAGAATGGCACAAAGAAACAAATATCTGAAACAGTATTGTCAGACATAATCAAGTACATTTTTAAAAGATGATTTTATGAGGTCAGCAGCAAAACAGTTCACAAAAAAAAAGAAAATTTCAAATTTTTTGTGATGAATATGTTAGACTTCTGTTTCTGATAATGGCAGACTTGGTATTTTAGAATAATTTAAACTAGCTTTTGCATGTAAGATAGCATTTAAGATGATAAAACAAATTAAAAATAATAGTTCTTAACACCAACAGAGTTAATGTGCAGTCGAGAACTGTTAGGCTAAGATCTAGGAGAGAAAAGGAATCTAGAGAGATGTTATTCTAGGTGGTACATATAACAGGTTGTGTTACACCTTTGCTA
>NW_007821036.1:0-854 GCF_000696425.1 Galeopterus variegatus | reverse complement strand
AGGACTGACAATAATAAACAGCCTCATCCTCAGGCTGGAGCCCAGTGATGGTCAGGGAGCCCGAGCTGCCAGACTTGGAGCCAGAGAAGCGATCAGGGATGCCCGAGGCCCGAGTGCTGCCACCATAGATGAGAAGTTTGGGGGCCTTTCCTGAGAGCTGCTGGTACCAGTTCACACCAAAGATACCAATGTAGGAGCTGCTGCCAGTGCAGGAGATGGTGACCCTCTGGCCCAGCGCCCCAGACGCTGAGGGCGGCTGAGTCAGCATAGACTGGGCCCAGGACCCTGGAAGTGGGAGAGACACAGACATGGTGATTCTGGGGTAGAGACAAGAGGAGACAGCAGGGCCCCATGGTCTTCCCAAGGTCCTTTCCCTGGCCCAGTAGATAGTCACCTGTGCAGTGAGCAAGGAGGGTGAGGAGGAGAGGGGTCAAGGCCATGGTGGAGATAGTCCCCGTGTCCTGTCTCTGTGGCCCCGCAGCTGACCCCACATCTCCTGCTTCCCCTCTTCATACTCTGACAGGGGGAGGGTCCGTTCATGCAAATGAGACCCTCCCTCCCCCCAGCTCTTTGACACCACACTGGGCCCTGAGTCAGGCCCCTGAGTCTGAGGATGTGTGGGGGCTGGGCATGGATAGGGCCATGTGGGCCCAGGGGTGGGGAAGCCACAGCTGTGAACCCTGAGCAGATGGCACCAGGCAGGGCCAGGAGGCTGGTTTCAACTCTGATCACCTCCAGACTCCTCAGGAATGGCTCCCGCACACCCCCTTGTGTCCATACCCAGGTACACCACCCTGTGACCTGGTGACCAGACGTCCTCTGGGGCAGCCCTGCCTCCCCACTCTTGTGTCCAT
>NW_007821035.1:0-854 GCF_000696425.1 Galeopterus variegatus | reverse complement strand
AAACAAACAAACAAACAAACAAACAAACAAACAAAACGTTGAGCTTTAGACAGTAGAGAGTAGAATTGTGCTTACCAGAGGCAGGGAAGGGTAGGGGGCTGATAGGAAGAGGTTGGCTAATAGATACAAAATTACAGCTAGATAGGTGAAATAAGTTCTAGTGGTCTGCAGCAGTGCTAGGCATCTATAATTAAGAATAATTTATTGTATGTTTTTAAGTGACTAGAAGAGAAGAGTTCAAATGCTCTCATCACAAAGAAATGATAGGTTTTTGTGATGATGAATATGCTAATTGATTTGATCATCACATGTTGTATACATGTATTGAACCATAGCTCTGTACCCCATAAATGCGCACAATTAATACATGTCAGTTAAAAATAAATAAAAATTTTTAGAAGTCTACATTCTTTCTGAAGAAATATCCAAATATTTATTTACTTTGTTTTCTTATGGTTAAGAGACAAAACAGGTGATAAATCTCTTTTTTTAATCATTTGTCAGCATGTTATTTATACACTTTTGTTCATTGATTAATTAGTTCATTTTGAAAATATTTAAACCTTATTGACAATCAACCAAATGCCACATCTACGAGTAGAAGTTTACCAAGTTGGTGAGATGGCAGGGGAGGCAGTCCAGGTAGAGGAAAGATCAAGTACAAAGACATGGAGGTGTTGGAGGTATGGCACAGAATTGCGTTAGGGAGTTGTGAGTTGTTCAGTATAAATAAAACAGAGTTCGAGGAAGGAGAGATCACAGGGAGCCTTATGGTCCAAACTGAAATGTGAGGATAGGGAGTTATCTGAAGGGTTTTTAGCAAGAGAGTCCTGGTGAGAGTACTGTAAGATCAG
>NW_007821034.1:0-854 GCF_000696425.1 Galeopterus variegatus | reverse complement strand
TAAACCTGATGGGGATCAATACACTCTCCCACACGATATGGCACCAGGAATTTGAGAACTGCAGAAGTTAGTAATGTTGGCTCGAGTGCATTTTATTTTATTTAAATTATATTACAATTAATTGTAAAATCTAAATTAAAGATGGTGATATGCTATTACAGTGATAGCCTCTCTCCTACATTCTAACAAATGAGCATTTCTTACATTTGAAATATTAGAAATATTGCTTCAACTGAACTGCATATGCTTGCTGGGATAGGTGGTCTCTGGTGTTTCCCTTGAATACCTCTTTTCCCAACACTGTATCATGCTTCTTTAATAACTATATAACAAAATATTTTAAACAATAGAATTACACTCACTGTGGTGAGATATTCACAATAATGGTGGCAGGAGGGAACTGTGGTGAGATATTCACAATAATGGTGGCAGGAGGGAACTGAGATTAACCGACAGAGAGATCCCTGTGTCTAAATACTTGCTCATTTGTAGCCATATGATCATCGAGGGAAACAGTGGGACAACTTATCTGTGATTTTAGATATTTGTATCTTTTTTCTGATTGAGTGCATATATTTTATTTTATATATTAAACATATATGATGCAATCTCATACTAGTCCTTCAAATAGCCAACCTTTTCTCCATATGTAGAAATATAATCTTACAAATCACTTACATAACCTCAAACATGTATTTTAAAATCAATCCTTTGCAGAATTTTAAAATTGAGAAATGTCAGGATTTTAGAGTAGAGGCTGTTCACGCTCTAGTGAAAATTTTAGGGAATTTGTAATCAGAAAACCATGGATGAAGCTCAGCTATGCCACTTCTTAGCTGCATGAATTTGAACAA
>NW_007821033.1:0-854 GCF_000696425.1 Galeopterus variegatus | reverse complement strand
TGCTTTTAAGAAGGTATAGTAAGAAGAGTGAATTTTTAACTCCATTGGGTTCCTAAGAGCCCGACCAAAGAGTGACTGCCAAATTAAAGCAGATTTGCTCTTCCTGCCTAAATCAAACAGGACTCTCCAGTTGGTCTTCCCTTGGAGCAGTTCTCTGACCTTGCTTCCTAACCACCAGCTGGGTTTGACCCCCTGCTGCGCGGCTGGGAGGAGCCGGCTCCGGAATGCTGGTCCCAGCTTGCACTGGCTACTCTGGAGACTCGTGCAGCACACACTTCCCCTGACCTGCCTGGAAGGAGCGTTTGTTGGAGCTGAACAGCTGCTCATGGTGCAGAGAGGCGAATGCTGCTAAATATACGTTCTTATTGTACATTGGCGTGTCAAGAAAAAATTATATCTCCTGTTCTCCACTTCGGTGTTCTTTTAAAAAAAAATTCCTTACGCAAGTACCGTGCACCTCTCAATTCCTGGTCCCTAACTGAAGAATCCAGTAGCAGCCTTGTTTATTTTTCTCCCCACACACCTAAAATATATGCCAATGTGACGGCTTCTGGTGCCATTCTACCACTCCCGCTACACACAACGCTTGGGTCTCTGAAACTCTTAGCCTCCAGTCTTGCTTTCAACACCAGCCTTTCTCAGGGTGGTGCTCAGGGTAGCGTGCTTGAGATGGCCAGGGGTCTCTTTAAAATGCATGTATTATGTGTGTGTGTGTTTATATGTGCAAATGTATGGCCCTAAATTAGATCATTAATATTGTGTTGATTGGAATGTTTCCATCAGGAAGCTGTTGCTGATTTGAATGTAGCACTGAGATTCTTCCCTTAATTGAAAAGCAAGTGGCTTAATCCAAG
>NW_007821032.1:0-854 GCF_000696425.1 Galeopterus variegatus | reverse complement strand
CAGTTTTCAACATTTTTGTTTTACCTATGAATATCGTATGCTACAGCACCAGGAACAGTACGAGATCAAATCCAAAATGCTTTTCAGTTTTTGAAATTCTGTTTATTTCCTGAAATACGATAAAATAAATAACTTACGGGCCGGCCCGGTGGCGCACTGCTACAGTGCGCCGCTTGGGAGCGCGGCGGCGATCCCACCGAGGGTTCGGATCCCACATACAGACCGGTTCCCGCTCACTGGCTGAGCGAGGTGTGGGCGCAGCACCGAGGGTTGCAATCCCGTTGCCGGTCCCGGTCCGGTACGGGCGTGACACTGAGGGTTGCGATCCGTTGCCGGACACGTAAAAAGACAAAAAGGAAAAAAAAATAATAAAATAAATAAATAACTTACAATCCTTAAAGTTTGGTTTAAACTAAAATTTAAAATTCGGAAATTTTAAAACTTTGCCAACAGTCTGTAGTAGGCAAACATTTCAAGTCTATACATTGATTTCATAACTAATCTTTTGGTACAGTTGGAACCCCTGATTTTTCTGGAGCCCTTTTCAGTTTCCCCCAAGCTATTTTTGCACAATGGAGTATCCCAGCCCCTGGTCTATTTAAATATGTTTGGGACCACATGGAAACTTCCAATAATGCTAAATCTCAATTAACTTAGAAATAGGAGTGAATTCCTTTTACATCAAAGTTTGATTGTGATTTTATAGTTTATTCAGTTGTCTGCATAAAATAAAAATTTCTTACCTGATTTAAAACATAGTTTTTGGTAAGATAAATCACCCTGGTGCATTTACTGTTTTGAATCCCCTCTGTGATTTTGTCTTTTTTTTTTTTTTTTTTTTTTTTTTTTTTTTT
>NW_007821031.1:0-854 GCF_000696425.1 Galeopterus variegatus | reverse complement strand
TCCCTGTTCTGGAATCTTTTAACTTTTCACCAGTTGCACAGTGAACATCCTAATCAAAACTACATACTGTCATTAGAATTATTTAACAACTTGACTCCCGGCCTCCAATACACACAGACACCCAGACAAACACACACTACTTCCAGAGTAAAATGAAACTTTCAAATGAAAGTTTTATTGTGCTTACATACTTCAATGGTTTACCTTTCACTTTAGAATAAAATACAAAATCCTATTCTGTAAATAATCTTGCTGTTGCCTACATCTCAAGACTTTACTAGAACTTTTCCCTCTTGTTCACTTGGATCTAATACCTCTTCCTCCAGCCACTGTTTAGTTTCTGGGATCAGACAAGCTTTTCACACACTTGGTACTTGAATAAAATACTACCTATCTTTTTGAATTGTCTTCCCAACACTTCATTTTATGATTAAATCTAACTTATCCTTTAGATCTTTCCTTAAACTTCACAGAAATATTCTCTGATCCTGCAAATAGGTAATATCTTGTAATTAGGCCTTCTCATTTCATCTGGTACTTCTTCATACAATTTTAAATAAATAATTAATACATATATTTATTGTACAGCTGTCTGCTAGACTACTTTCATCTAGTTCATCTACTTTGGACCTAATACTGTTAAGAAACAAATAACTGAATATACATATTTATCTTTGTCCAGAAATTACCTGAGCAGATCAAAGTAGCTTCCATATTAGAAAGACATGCCACTGCCAATGTACACAGTCGCAGAGAGAGGCCTCGTTCCCAGGGCAGCCAGATCTATAATAGTAAGATGTGTAATGTTCTTTCCATGAAATGAGGCTCTCTGGAGACACTGACTGCAGATCCAC
>NW_007821030.1:0-854 GCF_000696425.1 Galeopterus variegatus | reverse complement strand
CACTCTTTGGCTGTGGTAAGTGACCCTGGGTGGGCTGTTGGCACCCCAGCTAGCTCCCCATTACCCTGATGGATGCACTGGGGTATACTGGTGCTCCTCAGTTTTTGGAGTTTTTTTGTCTTTTTTTTTTTTACTGACCGGTAACGGGATCGCAACCCTCAGTGTTGCGCCCGCACCGCGCTGAGCCAGAGTGGGAACTGGTCTCCACATGGGATCCGAACCCTCGGCGGGAGCGCTGCCGCGCTCCCAAGCGGCACACTCTCCAGTGCGCCACTGGGCCGGCCCATGGTGCTCCTCAGTTTGAATGGATGACTCTTGACAGATCTTCTCTTTCTTACAGGCAGAGGATCCTCCTGGGACCTTGCTTCCCCTGGTTGGGAGATGGGTTGGTGCCCGGGGGGATTTTTTCTTCCTTTCTCTGTTTGGGTGTCCTGGGTTTTTCTACTCTTAGGGGTTCCAAATGTTTCTCTCCCTGGATGAAGACAGTTCCATGCACATACCTCCCACCCCTGGATGTGCTATGACATATGGCAGCATAATTCCCCCTGTGGGTTTGGCCACTGGGTTGCAGGTCTGTACTTGCTTGCCTCTTTCCCTAGGCTCCACTCATAACTTTCCTTCTGTCTGTGCTGACAAGTGGTCAGCAGGCAGCCTATGAGGCAGCGGTGGCTGCTGGTGTGGCAGCATGCTGCCCTTGTGGGGGTGGCTGTCGTGGACCATTTGCTCAGCATCGTTGTCTGTGGTAGCAGCAAGGAGCACTGCTACTGGCAAGGTTGTCAGTGAGCTGGTGCCGTCAGTTGGGCTGGTGGGCAGGGCTGCTTCTGGAGCTGGTGAGGTGGTTGGCACACTGCTGC
>NW_007821029.1:0-854 GCF_000696425.1 Galeopterus variegatus | reverse complement strand
ACTGCAGGGTTGCAATTTGCTGAAAAGACTCAGACCCAGACCAGTGTTTGCACACAACTCAGGTGTACCAGACCTCACAAGACCCAGATGTACACACGAGGTCAAGAATTTAAAACCTGAGCTGCACAAAAAGCTTTCCCCAGGGAATCAGCAGCAATGAAGCAATTTAGTTTAGCTCAACTATAGGGCTCAAGTGCTGGTCCCACAGGAAGTTCCTCCATTTTAGGAGTAAGCAAAGGACAACAAATTAGTTCCAGTGCAGAGTTTAAGTGATGGGAACAGCGAATAATCCAGCACAGAACTGAAAGAAAATACAAAACAGATCAGAGAATAAGTTTGATATTAACTAGTATAGGTCTAACAACACCAAAGAACACTTATAAAACCTAAAAGGACTGGAAACCCCCTGGGCTTCCAAGCCAGGGAGGGGGTAGGGCCAAGGGCCTCAGCCACACCTCCCCCACTTCATCCACAACCAGCCCAGCAATGACCACTGAGCCACCACAGGAAGTGCTCCAGGCTCCCAAGCTGGGGCCATGGGGGGCCAAGGGCTTCAGCCATGCCCCCCTGACATCTGCATCCAACCCAGTGCCAACTGATCTGCTGCTGGAAGCCCCCTGGTCTCCTCTGTCAGAATGAGGAGGTGCAATGGGCTGCCATCATGCCCCCCTCCTTCCTCCTCCTCCCACCCTATTTCTTTCCCCTTCCCCTAACCCCCTTTCCCACCAACTGCTCCACAACAACATCTTAGAATGAGACATGGAGCTGGGAAAAGCCAAACCCAGCTGCAACCAGGTAAAGAGCACACCAAAATCACCATTTCCACACAGGTAACACACCATATCCACCACAAT
>NW_007821028.1:0-854 GCF_000696425.1 Galeopterus variegatus | reverse complement strand
TTTTTCACTGTTTAATAGGAGTGCAAGCATAATTAGTAAAATTCAGAGAAAAAGAAAAAAATCCATGAATCAACTCAAGCGAAAAACATCTGGTTGCAATAGCTTCCACTTTTTAGTAGAAAATTTTACCAAGCCTCAATCAACAAGATTTAAGACTCACACAAAGGAGGGACATTCCATGCTCAGAAATCAGGCTAGAAAGTCAAGCTGTGCCTGTATATCTCCTCCTGGGCAATATTGTGAGAAGTGGATGGGAGTCAGTAAGTGAAGGTAGGTCCCATAATGGATTTAGGCTCAGAGTCGAACTGGACAATCATTTCTGCTGTAAAGACTATTCTGACTACAGCATGCAGGAAGGACTTCAGCTGAGTGTAAATGAAGGTCATGAGATCAAGTAAGAAGTAAAACTTCTCCATGTTCTTAGTTGCAAACAAGGGAAACTATCTGGCAGGAAATGTACTTATTAAAGGATACCAAAGTATCTAACATGTTTCTAGAAGGTTCAGAGACTTAGGCTTGAGTCTCTGCAGTCAGGAACAAAGTTTACCCCTATATCACCAGACCCTCATCTACACAACTGTCCCCCATTTTAAAACTGAGAGCCCCAAACCTGGGGACCCCCTCAGTCCTGGGAAAACACAAAGAGTTGGTCACCCCACTCCCATGGCAGACTTAGGCTTGATTAGACATCACTGCCTAGGTGAGAGGGCACAGAAATTGCATTTTGCACCACCTGTGATAGTAGGCATACAATCTGGCACTAGAACCACAGATAACCATTCTCCTAGGAAATGGTTGAGACCATTGTTACTACCACCAGAATCAGTCTGGCAGAGATACTGCTTCCTGGCCTT
>NW_007821027.1:0-854 GCF_000696425.1 Galeopterus variegatus | reverse complement strand
ATAGACATTTTTGAAGTAATCATTGCATATTCACCAAGACAGACCATATCTTGGGTCATAAAACAAATGTCAGCGAATGTAAAAGAAATGAAGTCATGCAGTGTATGTTCTCTGACTATTTAGAAACAAACTAGAAATCCATAACAGAAGGACAACAGGAAAATCTCTAGACACTTAGAAATTAAACATCATACTTATAAAATAGCCCACTGGTCAAAGAGGAAGTGTCCAAGTAAATTTTTAAAAAATACGTAGAACTGAATGAAAGTAAAGACACAACTGCTGTAGATTGGAAGCCAACCCAACATCATTGAGGCTTAATCGCCACCTAACTGTTGAGGGTGGGAAATCCTATCATGGTAATTGCAAGCTGGGGCCTTGAAGAGATGATTAGATTGTAGGACCATGCTGTAGTGAATGGATTAATAATGGTGGTGGTCAGGAGTGTGGTTCTGAGGGATTTGAAAGGAGAAGTTCTCTCTCTCTCTGCTCTGCCACTTTCTGCCATGTGAGACCACTGGATTACTGTTGCCACCACCAAGACCCTCACCAGATGTGTTCCCTGAACTTTGACCTCCCAGCCTCTGAAACTGTAAGCAATAAATTTTGTTTTCTTATAAATTGCCCAGTTCTGGGTATTTTGTTATAAGCAACAGAAATGGACTAATACAACAACATATCAAAATATGTGAGATGCAGCTAAAGCAGTGTTCAGAAGAAAATTTATAGCTCTAAAATGTTTACATTAAAAAGAAGAAAAGGGTTGGCCGATTAGTTCAGTTGGTAAGAGTATGGTGCTGATAACACCAAGGTCCGAAGTTGGATTCCTGTACTGGCCAGCCGCCAAAAAAAAA
>NW_007821026.1:0-854 GCF_000696425.1 Galeopterus variegatus | reverse complement strand
TTAAAAAGAAAGAAAAAAATAATCTAAATATTTTAACATAGCAAACCTGTCTTGTGGCTTTTGGACATGTCTGTGTTTTAAATAAAGCCCGTCGATACACTGGGGTATCTTTCCCTGTAGAGGAGCAGGGATCTGTGCTTCCCACAGTTTGAGGCTTAAACTCAGTGTCCTAAAAAGCCCAAATTAAGCCTGTCCCCTCCTCCCTGCAATCTCTTGCCACACAGCTAGAACACGTCTGCCACGTTCATGCTGACTTCAGGGTCATGAGGAAAAGCCTGAAGCCGCATGTTCTTAATTTGTATATCAACACAGGGGTCTCACGAGCTCCACATTTCTTAGAAGAGAAATGAGTAACTGATCCTAATATGTTCATCTCCTTTCACTGCCAGTCCATTTCATTCATGCATTCATTCATTCACAAAAAGAAAGAATGTTACTAAGCCCACCTACAACGTACCACGGACTGTGTTTGGTGCTGGGGACATGGGTAAGCAGGTCTTGGTATCTCCACGGAGCAGGGGACAGACCCATCTACAGAAAATTTACAGGGCCATGGAGAAATGCATCGTCCAAGATGCAAACCCATTTCCATGGGAGTTTAAAGTTGGGGGTGACTCTCCCACTTCCTAAATTTTAACACAGCACTTATGAAATAAGTGAACCACCCTATCCCGCTGCAATGAGATAGCCCTAATATTTTTAGAAACAATGCTAGAAAAGATGTTCCATCAGCATTTCTAAGTTAGAAAATAGCAGCTATAGAAAGAGGAACCTCCCTTCTATTCCTGGGCCCAGCATAGACTCCAATTCTCTGAATAACCTCGAAGATCCCTTACTTATTGCAACATGCCCTG
>NW_007821025.1:0-854 GCF_000696425.1 Galeopterus variegatus | reverse complement strand
CTTTCCTATCCCATATTGTCTGTTGAAAGTAGTCCCTTTTGTAGGTGTAAGAAACAAGTTAGTTTTCTCTGGAATTTTGGAAAATTTGGAAATGTGTACCAAAAACTATTTTCAAATATTTTTCTAAAACTGTTAAAAAAAATACTTTGCATCATTTTTTTTCCATTAAGACTAAGTTTTGTTTTAATGGATTTCCAAAATGTGCAGTGAAGGCAATGGTCAATAACAACTTATGCAGGTTGAAAACCACTGTGTGAGTTGTGCTGTTATTTATTAACTTGATTTGCTGGGATTGACTTCCTTCCCTGTGCACTTACATTTTCTACCAAATCAATCACCACAATTTTTTCTTAAAAAAAATTCAGGTTTTAAAAACTTAACGCAAACTACACCATTGGGTATAAGAAAGTGCAATGTGAGAATTTCTATTACTAGAGGAGACAAAGAAAAAAATTATGTCTCTTACTATTGAAGCCACATCAACCATAGTTCTCAGAATTCAAAGACACTTTAGACATCTCCATGTATCCTTGCAGTTAAGAAAACAGAAAATTTAGAAATAAAGAAATTCATGCTGAGAAGTAATCATTCTCAGATAAAACGTCTTACTGATGAGGAATTATGTTTTACTCCTTAGAGCAGATGTCAGAACCCAGCTCTGCTACTTAATTGGTCCCAAGACTAAGAACCTTAGTACTCTGCTCCACATTTATATGGTTCTTGAAGGGCTTTTTGTTGTTGTTGTTGTTGTTGTTGTTGTTGTTTTTCCTGAGGAGTAAGTGAAAAATGCACGTGGAACACCTATAAGTAGGATAAAGTAGGAACTTGGTTCATGAGAGCTAAAACTACTATTA
>NW_007821024.1:0-854 GCF_000696425.1 Galeopterus variegatus | reverse complement strand
CTGGCCCTGAGTCCCGCAGTGCTGAGGGCTGGTGTGGCGTGTGTACGGGGCCTCACCTCCTCAAACCAGTCACTGCGAGATGTTACTCGCATGTCACACTGATGAGATGCTGGAATACTCTGATGCCTGTCATGGAACCAGACCTCGTATTTACATGCTAAACAGACCACTATAACTGATTTACTATAATAAAAGAAAGTTCAGTTTTGTGAAACAGAGTTAAACCACAATTATTCAGTTTTAAAAGGGTATTTTTCACATCAAAAGATGATTTAATGTAGAATTATTTTTTACATGAGCTACCTTAGTACATTTCAAATGTTCTTTTATTTACAAATACTTGACTTAACCTCACATATCTGACATTATCTAATACGTGCCTTGTGCACCTTCTGCTTAGATGGGAATTTAAAACCAAACCAGAAACACATACTCTTACGCCATCCTCTTAAAGCATACTTTGGGCTGAGAGTATCTATTTTCCATTTTCTCCTAGTGTGTCTCGAAATGCAATTTCTATAACAGCTCTCACCACTCCTTTGGGTCTCAATGCTGGACTCATTCACTCACTCATTCATCAGATATTTACTGAATACCTACCTCCTGTCATTCACTTTTGTGAAGTGCTGGGGATGTATGTGTGAACAGAATGGACACAGTTTGGATCTACCAAGGGCAACAGACTTTAATCGTACAATCTCATAAATAAAAGTGGAATGCCAGATTGCATTATGATACATGGAGGGAAAGTAAGGAAGGAGGTAGAAAATGATAGGTGCTCTTCTCTGCAGAAGGGACATTTAAGCAGAGACCTGAGCACTGGGTAGGGGCCAGCTGCAGAAAGAGCCGGATAT
>NW_007821023.1:0-854 GCF_000696425.1 Galeopterus variegatus | reverse complement strand
AAAAAAAAATCAAATCAACATTTGTTATTAAATGTAGAAATGAAAAAGAGACATATAATGCATAGGTATATGAAATGTATTATGTGAATTAATATTTCTGATGGACTTGACTATATTTAAGTAACAATTGGCTTTTGAAGTTTGGGATGGCACTAAAGCATGCAGGTTTCATTTCTCTCTATGAACTTCTATTCAGGAATTATTGATGCTTAAATTATCAAGCACATGTAGAGCATGCAATGATTGTGCAGACTTCATAACATTCTTTACTAGTTACTCCTACTCTCTACACAGATATGTGCCAAAGAAAGACACATAATGGAGTCTTATTCCATATTTTGTGGGGTTGTCTTTATTCCTGCCACTTTGTCATTCTTTCTTTGTGCTCCTTGTATCATGTTGGGTGGCAGAGGAGCAGACGGAGACGGAGATGTAGGGAGAGATGGCTGACCAGGACACTGATGTCCCCCTGCTCTCTCCCTCTGGGTTCACTGCATGTAAGTAGTAAGTAGGAATTACTAGGAATATAACATCCTCTGACCTGAAACGATAATTCTGAAACGTGACAGAGAGTAATGTTCAGAACCAAGGACAAGCTCCAACACCCTAAGTGCATATTCACCCCACTTTCAATGCAAATAGGACCTCCAGCCTCAAAGATAGCTCCAGCTCTGAATACAATTTTTAATTACATCTTTATAAAAACATTGAGCTGTAAGTCACTATTTGCAGAGAAAATAAGAGTTGAAATTTAGGGAAAACATTTCAGAAAGTTTTTACTACAAATTCATACAATTCTCAGGAAACAGGACCTCATGAGAGGGAGGGAGGGTGTGCCTTTGAGTAGGAATGAA
>NW_007821022.1:0-854 GCF_000696425.1 Galeopterus variegatus | reverse complement strand
TTACATTTTTAACCATTTATGATTGTGAACAATGGGAAACTTACAACATGAAATAATTTTAATTTAAACTGTAGAGACTTTGAATAAAAGCCTATATTATTTTATATTCTCAAGATCATTCAAACCTTACAAATATTTGCAGCTACTATAGGCATAAAGAATTTCCTGACATTTACCTCAGTAATCACTTCAGGCTTGTCTACGAAACCAGCGGCTTTTTTTCCCACCCACACCATTGTTCTCCAGAGATTTGAATCTTTTCCTGGTTTTTGAGGATTCAGATTCCGGGCAACTGACGTTTATCAGCACTCCCCTAACAGCTGACCCACATGCATACTTTGGCACCTGAGTTCATAACATTTGTCATCCAGTGAGACCACACACACACACTGACCTCATACAAAGAGTAAGCAATTAGGCTAGGATTGTCGTTGGGAATGTAGACCTGTTACTTATCCATCAGTTTCTCCATGTCTCCATGGAATAATGAGGAAGTGAGGGGAATATGTCTCTTGTTTTGAAGACTTGTGGCTTACAGACTTTCCCCAAATCCCAGTATTTAACATAAAATACGTGGTGTGATGTCTGCCTTCACCTTCTTCATCGCAATAAATAATTGAAGTGGCTGTGACTTCTATGACTTTGTCAGACTTACAGAAGCATCTTAAGGGATCGTGTTCTTAGTGGGGGTATATTGCTCTCAGGTACAGACATTGCCGTCTCACCATCGGTGTTACTCTGGCCATTCAGAAAATATAGAGAAACAGCCTAGGTTACAATAGTAATAGCAAAGTGAAAATTGCCAGGCTGGGCCAAGACCAGCTGAGAAAATTCCCTTGACAATAACTGATGTT
>NW_007821021.1:0-854 GCF_000696425.1 Galeopterus variegatus | reverse complement strand
CCTGAATAGACAATTCTCAAAAGAAGACATACAAATGGCCAATAGGAACATGAAATAAATGTTCAGCTTCACTAATCATCAGGGAAATGAAAATTAAAACCACAATAAGATATTCATCTCATTCCAGTTAGAATGGCTATTATCAACTAGACAAAAAATAGCAAATGCTGGTGAAGATGCAGAGAAAAAGGAACTCTCTTACATTGCTAGTGGGAGTGTACATTGGTACAGCCACTGTGGAAAACACTATGGAAGTTCCTCGGATAATTAAAAATACATCTACCCTATGACCTAGCTATCTCACTACTGGGCATATACCCAAAGGAAATTAAATCAATACATCAAAAAGATATCTACACTACCATGTTCATTGCAGCACTATTCTCAATAGCCAAGAGATGGAATCAACCTAAATATGCATCAACAGATGAATGGATAAAAAATCTGTGGTATATATACATGATGGAACAGTACTCAGCTATTAAAAAAATGATCTCCTATCATTGGCAGCAACATAAATGGACCTGGAAATCATCATGTTAAGTGAAATAAGTCAGGCACAAATAAAGAAATAACATATGACATCACTCACATGTGGAATTTTTTTAAAAAGTTGTTATCATAGACATAGAGTAGAATAATGGTTACTAGAAGCATGGGGAGGAGTGGGGAAGAGGAAAAATGGTCGACTAATGGGTACAAAACTATGCTGTCTACCACAGTGAATCATTGTGCAGTATATACATGCATTGAAACAACACATTGTACCCAACAAATATGTACAAATAAATGTAAAAAAAAGCAACATTTCTCAAAATTTCAAGAATTCTGCATATTTTATTTTTGCTCAACAT
>NW_007821020.1:0-854 GCF_000696425.1 Galeopterus variegatus | reverse complement strand
GACAACAAAGGCCAAGTAAATCAGCTGAGATGACACAGAAACGGAGTGGAAGGTGCCGGACTGGCCCAAATCTGCAAGCTCTGTGAGTCACCCCCAACCCAGCCCCACTTGCGGGGTGAAGCCTGACTGCTCCCCGCCCACCTGGCTCCCACCTACCACACCAGGCTAGGCGCCCACAGCAGAGCTGCCTCCATTTTCTCGGGTGGGGGCGGAGACGGCCGGCTTAGTGCAGGCAGGCCAGCCATCTCTGCTTGGTGGGGCTCCTCACTGAGATGTGGCATTTGCTTAACTCGACACGGGGCACCCTGGGGCCTGTGGACCGGCCTACAATCCCACTCTCCCAGTGGATCTCTGACGGGGCTGGTAGCGTGGGGAGCCCCCGGTCAGTGTTGGGAGGGCAGGGAAGAGGAGCCCGCCCAGATTGTCTCTCCACCACACCCTGGGCGTCGGCCCCAGGTAAACTCCCTGTTTCCAGGAGGCAGATTCCATCTCTGGGGGCCTCAGTTTGGAAGAACCCCTAACTGATTTCTGGTGGGGAGAGGGGAGCCCAGAGTGCTCTGGAGCTACATTGAAGCTACTGGAGAGCTCTCCCAGAGGGCCGACCCGTGCAGGGGGGAGTCAAAGAGGAACTGTGTGCTGAGGGACCCTCCTCCGAGGAGTTCACTCCCAGCAGTGGGAGAGACTGGACATCTGCTGGGCAGGGCGGGGCAGGGCACAACATTGATGACTCAACTGAAAGACAAGGTTTGTAGAAGACACGCCTCAGCCATGTTCTGAGCACACAGAGTTGGGGGGGGTCTGGCAAAAGGAGGCGGAGTCTCAGAAATAAATAAAGAAAGAACAATAATTACACA
>NW_007821019.1:0-854 GCF_000696425.1 Galeopterus variegatus | reverse complement strand
CAGACTTTCCTTTCTTTTAAGGTACCCAGTGAAAGTTGTGGCCCAGAAACACCCCAATAAGACATTACAGATGGCTATTTTCATGCGCTGTTTGGCATGTGTTCAGGAAAACCACAGGGGAAAACTGTCTTTGAAATGCTTGTACTTTAAGATATATGCGTGATACTTTGTAAAGATTTATTTTCTTGCCAAGTATAACATCCAGTTATCAACTGGAAGTGTAAAAGTTCATATTTTCATGAAAATCTTATCAATCAGTTTAACAGCCTTTTTTTTTTCATTCTTCAGTGCCTACTTAGTTTACCACTAGAGGGCACTGTTGGCAGCGGCATCAAGAGAAGGCAAACCAGAGCATTTTGCCAAAATTTTTTTGACAACTTTTTCAATTTTCATTTTAACTAGTAAATAAAAACACACACTTAAAAACTACTTTATTTACTACTTTGTTTTAATATTTGTGTGCACCCAAATAACTAAATTCTAGACTTTTTAAAAGTGCATTAATTTAGTAAAAGATAAGTCACTGTAAAATTTCATTCCAGTTTTTAACAAATGCTAAAATTAGAATCTGCCAATTTGTCCCCCTATGTTACATGCTCTTGCACATCCTTTTTTGGAATGTTATCGTGCACTTGGAGACTCATTATTTTTTATTTCCCAGCTTGTGAAACAATTCTATTTTCCAAATTATACCTTTCCTGATATTTGTCAGAGGATCTCACAGTGGCCAGCGACCTTCAGGTTATCTAGTTTAACTATTTATAGTAGATGAAATCTCTGTCTAGACCTCAAAATGATGAGAAGCTATTTCCATTTTGGGACAACTATATTATTTATTGGAAAGTTTTTCATGT
>NW_007821018.1:0-854 GCF_000696425.1 Galeopterus variegatus | reverse complement strand
CACGTGCATCAATGTTTTTCATTGTGCCTGCCATCTGAGCCCACTTTGACCCTCCATCAGTTTATGCCTCTCTTGAGTCACCTTCCTTGGATGCCCCGGAGAGGCTACACATGGCTGGATGTGAATAACTCCAGGATTCGCAGTGAGCCAGACTCTACTTGGGATTCCCCAAAGGTTGAGGGGATCATTTTCTCAAGTCCTACTTATGCACATTAGTTTCCCAACTGTGTACCTAAGCAGACTAGTTTGGATCCTCCATTTTTGGTAAATGACTTAAAATAAGCTTGAAGAACTTTAAAAGTAATAACAAAGTGGCAGACTTCTCTATTGTACCTTTTCTTTATCAAGATTAAACCTATAGTCTCACAGGAGCTGAAAACATTGACTTTTTACATTCAAAATACATTTATTCTTTGTGTTTCATTTCAGATAATCAGCAGGAAGGTAACATACTTTGGATGAAAAGGGCAATTGAAGTTAGGTTGGTGCTTTGCCTCAGTCAGAAGGGTGTATGGAAAGAATTGAGAATAAAGAATAAAATAGACAAGCTTTTTCTGCTAGATCTAACCTCTAATCATTTGACTTTATTCTATTATCTAAATGATTTTGAGCTGTTTTAGATACCCCACACTTAAAACAAGCTTAGAAAGGCACTCTAGTCAAATGGAGATTATTTTGAGTGGTCTTGATATAGAAATATAATAGTAATATTCTTTGCGTATTGCAGTCTCTCCATTCACTTGTGTACTCATACTTGTATTCATGTACTCATTCATTGACATATTCATTGATCTATTCACAAAGCATTTGTTGGTGTGGACCCCTTACCTGGCATTGATCTAGGTGCTAAGCAA
>NW_007821017.1:0-854 GCF_000696425.1 Galeopterus variegatus | reverse complement strand
AAGGCTAAGAAGGGTACTGGAACAGGGAGGGGTGGGTTTATTTGGTTTGGGGGTTTTCTTTTTAATCAGGAGTTAACTTGTTTCTGTGCTGCTGGGAAGGATCAGTGGGATAGGCAGTGTTAAAGATGCAGTAAAGAATCTGTAATTGATGCCTTGATGTGACAGGTCCTCAAGGAGCCCCAAAGGAAGGGGTAGGACGCAGGGCCCCGTCCTAGGTATGAGAAGAAGGGTGGTTAACAAGTCAAGATGATTGTTGGTAGGGTCAGTTAGGAACATTGGAGTGCCCATGGCCAATTGCCTCATTTCTCTCTAAACTTGGAAACAAGGTCATCAGGTGGGCAGGCAGGCTGAGGCCTTGAACAGCAGAAGGGGAAGGGCAGCATTGAGCAGAAGGGCCAGGCAGGAAGCTGGGCACGTTTCTCCACAGCATAACATCGCTGTGCTCCTCTGGTGCCAAAAATCAGGAGTTTCAAGTGCAATGTAATAAAAGTTTTACTGTATTATAATTTGCATTGCCTTTTATTGTTCACCAAATAACTGAAGTATTGAATACAACTTTTACTTGGTTTAACTGACTCTTCTCTTCATTTTTAGTTAGAAATCCTGTGTTCTGTGAACATTCTCCAATTTATATTCATTGCCTTAAGACTGGACAAGATCATCCACTGGCCCTGGCTTGTATGTAACTTTTTAAATACTTAAATAAACTTTTCTTTTTTATTATAAAGGTAATTTATGTTTATTATAGAAAACTTGGAAAAGACAGAGAAGCCTAGGTAATAGACTAATAATTACCCATAATCCCACCACTGGGAGATAATACGGTTAGTGATTTTATTTCCTTGTTTTATACA